>NW_027069851.1:390521-549591 GCF_002906115.3 Quercus suber
TTTTTCTTTTTTCCAATTGCCTTTTGCAAAGAGGATTAGTTCAAGTTCAAAAACACTACAAATGCTAAAGAAATTTCACATGCCATCAAAACTCAATGTGAGTGAAAATTGGTAGCCAACCCAAACATACTCTTAGTTTTAGAATAAACTTGACATGAATCTCTGTTTGAAAGTATGCTTCAACTCAAATCTTTCTGGTGTTATCACTCAACAAATGAAATCACTCTGAAATGGGGTGTAACACTCTCAACAATATATGTGAGCGGAGTAATGTAAGCAAAATCAAATACCTCATATAAAAATCACATGAAAAATGCTTAATCAAGAAAGAACAAGTAGTCTCATGAAAGGATGCTAAAAATATTTATACCACACCTTTTTCTTCTTAATCATATCAATATTTGAACTATACAATCTTCAAGAACAAATAAGGACTTTATTAGGATGTAATGTAGGGTAAAAACAAAGGGAATGAAATAAAAATGGGTGAAGGTAAATATAAGAAGTGTTTTCAAGATTAGTTAGAATGTCAACTCTTTTTGGAATTTCCATTCAACATTTTTTTTTCAACTCTTCTTCTTCAAAGTAGTACTTCTTCCTTACATTTCACTTCTCAAAATTTGACGAGAACCCTTTTTATTTTCTTCTTTTTGACACTATCCATTTTTTTTTTTCTTTGAATTTTTTTTTTCTTCTTTGAATTCTTGCACAGCCACCATATTGAGACAAACTGATCAAATTCCCTCTTGAAACACTATGGATAAGGGCTTTAAGAAAGAAAGGCTAATTATAAGGCTCAACAGGGTGACTAGCGATAATGTATCAAGAAAGAAAAATAAAAACACATATGGCTCAAAGTGGACAAAAATGACTTAATCTCATCTCCCAAAGACTAGTATAGTTCATTCAATACTAATGACTTTAAAAGATTCGAGTGTGACATAAAATAATTTTTTTTTCTTGGCCAAAAGAAAGGACAATGAGACTACAACAAGGGGATTATGTTATGCACTTCTAAATGAACTTTAAAATTAGAAAAATTAAATAACTCTCCAAAAATAATGATTGGCTCAAAAACTCATAGGGGTTATAGTCTCCATATGTTATCTTCAAGATTTTCTAATCACTTCTATCCTTCAACAAAAAGTTGTGTCTGAGTGGCTATGTGCATGTGCAATGAATTAAGCATGAGAGCAGTGAAATTCTTTATGCGAGAGCAGTATAATGAACTTAAAGCATAAACCTCAAGCCAGGCAAAAGAATTTTTCTTTTCTTTTCTTTTAGCATTACTACACAAAAAAAAAAAAAAAAAAGAAGATAGAAATCCATGTACATCCCCCAAACCTAAACCAACCATTGTCCTTAATGTTAAAAATGATACTCTCAAATATATGCCTTGAATGAAAAGAGAGCAACAATATTGATATGCAACATGAGAATCAAGTATAATGTGAGTAAGGTAGAGAGAAAGAGGAAACGTACCTGATGAAGTTGATTGTTATAAATTCTAATTTCTGTCAAACATCAGCTAGAACAAAAGAAAATAAAAATAAAAAAGGAAATAAACTCAAAGATTAATCTAGAAGTAGAAAATAAACAAGAAAAAGATGATTTTTTCTTTTGCTCTTTTGTTTTGTTTTGTTTTTTTTTTTTTTTTTTAATTTGTTTATCTTAAGTACAACTAGTAGAAGGAAAAATTCAACTAAGATCTAATTTATTTTTCTAACCAAGTCCCTAGCAACAGCACCAAAAATTTGTTGTAAAATTTTAAAATACTCGCAAATGTACGAACCGTACCAAACTATAGTTTGACAAGAACAAGGTTAAACCCATAGAGATTTATATGAACATAGGAAAATTAATTAAATCTTAATCAAATTAATCCTAATTTAGTTTAATAAAAATTGGTTGTTTTGAAATTAAATAAACTAAATAAGAAATTGATCTAAGTGTAAACACCGCATTTTGTACCCCTTATGACTCAAGCCCTCGTTCTTCAATTATGTTAGAATTCTAAAGCCCAAGGTTGGTTTAGGGATATTATTATTATTATTATTATTATTATATTTTGGTTAAGAAATTTTTCCTCACCTTGCCACTGTGCCTGACGGCGCTGCCCATCAGTCTCAGGCCTCCCTGTTCCCTCAACCTCAAGGTATTTCATCTCTGTCTTAGTCTCTCTCTTCATCTCAGTCTATCTTTCTCTCTGTCTCAGTCTCTCTCTCTTCATCTCAGTCTCTCTTTATGAGTAATATTTACCCTGTTTTTGGTTTTATGCCTTTATTCGGTGTTGGTGTTTTTTTTATTATTTTATTATTTTTTTAATTTTTTTTTGAGAATATCTGGTGTTGGTGTTGGTGAGATTATTAATTGTCTTTTAGTGTTGGTGTTGGTGTCTTTTGGTGAGATACAATAAATTAGCTTTATCTTATTGGTTTTAGTCTTGTGATTAGGGGCCATGGGGCATTGGGCTTTGTCTGTTGAATTGGACGGTAGATGGAGGCATGGAGCCGGGGTAGTGCAATTGTGCTATGTGCTAGTGCTAGTGCAAGTGTGCAACTAATAATTAATAAATACGGTTGTGGCCTGTGTGCTGTGTGCTAGTTGATTAGTTCAACTAATGGTCATAAAATATGTAATAAATCACTCTTTTTTAGACTTGGACTTAAGCTATATGGCCAATATATTTTTTTGCTGCAAAATTTATTGACTTTTCTTTTTTTTGTTAAGTAATAGTGTGATATTCCAAGTAGGGAAGTATCAAACAACCATAGTATTTAGTTGAACTAATTAATTTTGTTTGTTTGGGATATTAAATGAACCAATAATTAATTGGGGAATGCAACTAATAAACAATAATTAATAATTTAATTAATCAATACATTATATAAGACAAACAAATTAAATTATGTTAGGTTAAAAAACAATTAATAATTTTATAATTAATAAAACAACAATATAACAAATTATAGTTTATAAAAGACAAACAAGTTAATGAAACAACTAAACAACAATACATTTGGGAAAAATTCCTGGAGCTGCCACTTGAAAAATTTATGTTTTTTAAAAAACACCTTGAAAAAAATTCCTGAAGTCACTACTGAATATGAGAAGCCACTCCAAATACAAACCGAATTAGCCAACTTAATATTGTTTTGATTTGCTCCTTTGTAATCTTTCACATGCGGCTGACCTAAGTCAGTAATTAGCAAAATCCCAACGTGGCCCAAAAGTAAGAACTCCCATTCCCTTTCAAAAAAAAAAAAAGTAAGAACTCCCATCCCTTTATTTTTTATGTTTTTTGAGAAACAGAACTCCCATCCCAGATACGTGTTTTGGTGGCGAAATAATGAGGCCCATGTCAAAGTATGCTTTCAAGCCCATTGTTCATGTCTTCTACATGGGAAACTTGGCTTCAGCAGCATTGAACAATGAATTGAGCAAACTCCAACATAGAGTTCAAGTGATCACACATTGTAATAAATGAAGGTCATTCCCAGAAAGCTTTTCTTTCTTCTTCCTTTTTTTTTTTTTTTTTGGCTACAAGTGACGGGGGACTAAGGCTTGGTTGAGTATTCATGGCCAACCCCAAATATTTAAGACTAAGACTTGGTTGTTGTTGTTGAAGGGGGACGAAGCCCTCCTGTGGTCATTTCTATGCCCTCCCCAATGGGAGAGCACAGAGGTACCCTTAAGCCAAAGGCAGGGCTCGGTGGTCATTCCTCGAAACCTTGATGTGATCTTTGAGGAAGAAATTGATACATGTTATATACTGTAAGCATGGGAGACTTAATTTCACTGAGGAGGGAAATAAGTTATATGTTTTACAGTGCCCACTTAACATGACATGTGTCATGAAATATAGAAGTACCTTTAAGTCGCAGCCATGCATGCATCATCTCATGAGCTAGGATTGATCCAGTAAGCAACCTATATAAAAAGAGAACTCCAGTCATGCATAAAACATTTCAGACAAGAAGAACGCTAGCGGAACTAAGACAGAGACCACCAGTTACACAGCACAGTTACTAATTATTCACTTCTTTTCTTTTTTCTCTCTCTTTTAAAGAAAAAAAAAATCTTTTAGAAAGGAAATAAGGTAGAATATGAGAGGCCTAATAGACTCTGGACTTCATAAAGAATCACTATAATTAATAATTAATTCTCTTAATCAATTCTCCCGATAATCTTATTTTGATTTGTTTGTGTGCGTGTCTGGGAGTGATTGAACTTCATTTTCCCTACATATCTAAATTGTATAAAGAAGGAAATATAAAAGCATTTTCTAGATATAGAATATTGAATCTCCATGATACAGCTGGTTTTACAAAAATGATATAACCCTGAATATATACCTGTAGTCTCATAGAATCAGAAAATCATGCAACTACGTTTCTTTTCTCCAACTCATAGAATTGCATATTTACATTTACAAGGATGGATCAGCCCTCAAGAATAATATCATTGCAATCATGATCTCTCATCAGAGCTTCACTATATAAAATTTAAGCAAAAACATAAGTGGTTTTACACCAAGAATAAGACGTAACTTGACTCCAGGTTAAGGAATATCAGTCAGCATATTTGCCCCCAACTCCCATCTTTTCCAAGTTCATTGGAAGAAACTCTATAACATGCAAATCATATGTCTCTTGTTGATCATGCATGTATTAAAAAAAAGTAACAAAAATTAAAAAGAAACATGTTGTTTTTATGCAATGTCCACAAGGCTGCTGTGCCTCAGCTCAGGTGGTAAAAAGGAAGGGTTTTATTGGTAACTTAGGTTAATTATTGCTAATAGAGAGAGAAAGAGAGTAATTTCTGCAGTATTTTGCTGATTGTTTAAAACTCATTTGTCATTTTTGTCAACTGCTTTTCTTCAATTACAAAATTACAGTATATTTTTTTTCAATTTAAGTAGATTTTTAAAAGTTCACAAGTGTTCTTGGAACTTGGAAAGAAAGAAGGTACTCGATGACAGTATCTTTGATAAGAATTGCTCTAATGCAGAAAATGGAAAATAATTTTATTTCTATTTAATTTAGAAGTTAATTGTATTTGTTTGTCCATTGGATTTCATTTTAGGTCTTAATAAGTTAAGCAGGTTATTAGTATTTTATTTAATTTCCTAGTGTTAACATTGCTTTTGTAACTCAATAATTGAGTTTTTCAAATTCAATTATAATTAGAGTTTAGTTCCAGTAGACTAACTGTGTCCTGAAATGTTATTAATCAAGCAAACTGTCTAACTTGTCTCCATATTATTAATTTAGTGTGTATAAATAAACTAAGCGCTAATTTGTATGTTATTTTTTTCCCTGTTCTTCAATTTATTGTTGCATCAGTTTCAAATTTTCATTCATCATGCTCATTACTTCAACACCCCTCCCAACCCCTCCTCACCCACCACAACCGCCCCCAACCACCACCACACAGAACAAAAAAAAAAGCAACATTCAGTTTATAACAAAAGAAATATTCAAAGCACTTGCTAAAGTGTATTCTTATTTTACCTTACCAAGCAACATCCAGGTTGTTTTACAGATTTTTTTTTTTTTTTAAAGGCATTTGACATACTATTTTCAGAGCCTCTATCAATAAAGGCAAAAACTAGGTATTGTAAAATTGCTTGATCTAGAAATATTTTTGCATCTTGTCTTAGTCTGTAAAATTTCTTTACATATGCTACATTGATCTTTGATGTGTGTGTGCATGGAGATATAGATGTAAGAAAATCATAAAAAAGAGATCCTATTTACAAAAAATAAGTACTTGCAAAACATTTTCAAAAATTATGTGTGCATCTGTTTTTAAATGTAGAATATTATTTCATGTATGCGCGCATGTGTGCCCGCACACATCGTGTGTATATATATATATATATATATTCCCTTTTGCTGAAGTGTTAGCTGTCATATAATTGTGAACAAATGTATTTCCAAATCCATTGATTTTAGAGTAATACTAGGACACACAATTTTTCACAACCGCTGACATGGCCTGTTGTGATTAGAGCTATATCATTTTCATCTGGGTCCACCACTGACACTACTTTTATTATGCACCAATCATATCATGCTACTTTTATCATGCAGTAATCACAACAAGCCAGTTAACTTCCCTAGACTTGCTGATTTTATTGGGTGTTGAATGGGTTCCCTTCTAGAACAAGTTGTAAAAGCAATGAGAGATAAAGATACAATACCTTGGAAGACCATACAAGATGAGAATTGCAGTCACCTCACAACGACGGCTTAGTTTGAAGGGCTCTGTTACCATGTTCACGTTTCTCTTTCCAGCCCCATTCCTTGTTTGCCTTACCTGTTGATTTTGAGGGTCAAAATGAGACAAATTGTAAGCCATAAACAAATAATCATAACAGAGTTCATATATCCCAGTGAATAAACTTAAAGAATCTTCTGGGGAAAAAAGACAAAACAAAAAAAAACCACTCTTACAGTGCTGATGGTTTGCTCCTCAGAAAGGCAGAGCCCTCTGGTCTCAGGCATGTGATAATGTCCCTGGCCAAGACGAGAGAATAAAAACTCAATTTTGTAGCTATAAGGAATGAGGAAGAATTACCAGACAAAATAAATATACAACAATCTGTGGACACTGATGGAAATATTACATTCGGACACATAACTGGAGCTTTTATGAAATTCTTTGAGATCTAGTGTAAGGACATGTATAGACATGCTTCCCTCAAAAAATAAATAAATCCTATGAATTTTCATGTCTGGCATGCCAATTGTCACTACGGAAGAACAAAACAATAAAACCTTGCATACAACAGCTGATGTAAAATGATTTAATTGCATTTGCCCTTACATTCTTTTCTCCCTCTCTTGCTTCATTTAATGCTTGTCTTTCAACCCAGAGTAACGGAACTTGCTGCTCCACTTTCATATTCAAACCTTCATAAAATTCTTGTATATCAAGATATAGAGGTTGGCATTCATAGGTATCCATGACTGCAGTGTCCAGACATTCCAGACAGAGCCTCCGACCATCATTAAGGGAAACATATCTTGTGTCTCGTGGCTGCATATAATGAACAAATATATCATGCAATTAACATTTTTCCAAGAAGCTTGATTAATTTATAGGAATTTCTTGGCAGATAAAAGTGATTTAATCACCGACCTCCATTCTCTCACAGCTGCAACACCGAGGAGTATTGTCATGTTCATGAAAAGGGCAGTATTTCTGGATCCAAAAGGGATGTGCCCTATATTCAATTAGACCAGCAGGATTTGTTGGAATCTGTTGAAAAGATACATATATTTGAAAAGCCCAACAACAACTGCAATGAGTAATATATCCAAGGAAGAAGAATTCAATCGGAATGTGTCAATTTTTTAAAAAATGTTCCAAATTTGATCTTTAAAACATGACGCTTTTTTAAATAAATAAATAATTAATTATTGGTAAGTTTATCACACACACCCAGTGTGTTTTGAATCCATGACTTATCCTTGACCCTTTCTAATGGGGAAAGGGAGGTGTCATTTGAGCTAGGGCACACTGGCAAGGGGAGAAAAAATTGACATATCACAGATGTCAGGAGCACCTTGTATGCAAATACCCCGTTATCTCTATAAGAGTCTTATGTGAGTCACTTGTCTAAGCTTAAGTCAATTAATAAGTCATGAGACCTCTTAAATGAGTCATGTGACCTACTGACCTTTCGTTTAAATATTTTCAAGCCAATGGATTAGATTACGTTTTAAGTTCTGAGATACTTATTAAAAAAAAAAAATTAGCAGCTGGGATTGCATCTTTAGTAGGGAAACCCCTTTTATATATTAAAGCAATTTGAAGTTGCAGCTTGTCTTCTCCTTCTCTAGGGACTAAAATGTGGGTGTTCAAGCCTGAACGGTTTTAGACCCCTTAAACACACACAGATTGCGTAGCCTAGATTAATTAGCCAAGTTGTTACTTAGTCAAATTAAGCAATTCTAGGTTAAAACAATCCAACATCATATTCAAGATATAAAGCAGCGGAAAATAAATAACACAAGATATGATCACCCAGGAAACCACACGGTAAAAACCTGGAGATGATTTGACCCATCGATCCTCAAGGCTAACCTGAATTCACTATGAAAGAATTGAAGTTCGTACAAAAGGACTACAAGCTCCCGCTCGACTTCCTAATGCTACCCACCAGTAGAACTTCCTGACACGACCACGCGCAGGCTCCGAATCCACGGACTACTTCTTTCTTGAATTCCTCAATCAGCTACAAGCTCCCCGCTTGCTTTTCTTTTAATCTCCAATGGTTGCAACAATAATGATCTTCAAGATGTTGAAATAATCTCCACCATGAAAACCCTAAGTTTTGTGTAAAGGAAAGCTCCTCAAAGATCTCACACGAGATTCACACAAAACAGCAATGTATGAGCAACAATACAATATGGACAACCTTCAAAAACGTGGCTAGGGTTTTGTTTATATACCTAGGGTAAAAACATAAAACCCTAAACGTTTAATGAAGTAGGGCTGAGTTGGAAATTCTGCAGAAAATTCAACCTGTGCGATTTTCGATCGATCGAGTCTATTCTTCGATCGATCGAGCCAGGCCGAAAGTCCCAAGTACTTCTGCAGCCACTCGATTCCAACTTTACAATATTAAACCAACTTTGAGCAAGTCTAAATAAGACTAAATACAATGTTTTGATCATGGTTTGCCAACATTACAAATTAGAGTTCTAAATACATAAAATCCTAAGACCTTAGAACCTAACAAACTCCCCCTTTGGCAATCCGTGACAAAACCCTAATTAACAGCTCAAAGTTTTACAAATAAAAAGCCCTTTACAAAGATAATGCTCATAAAATTCAATTCAGCCTAACTACTATCCATAGTTGCAAGTGTAGACAGCAGCTTAGTTGAATCAACCTGTATAATCCTGAAATACTCAACAAACGCATAAACGCATGTGTGACAGTAAAGAGTAAAACAACAGGTATAACATTCTTGTAAGATCCACACAACACAAAATAAAGACATATAAAAATGAACAAGTCATAAATATAAATCAATACGCAGTGAATCATAAAGCAACAAGAATCAATAAAAAATATCATGTATATCAATCAATGTTACTCCCCCTAACATGAATATCCCCAAAAATGATATACAAAGTGAAGCACATAGATACAATCTAAAACTCCACAAGCTCCTCTAAAAAAAAAAAAATCTCCCCCTAACAACAAAAACTCTACTACAAGTCAAAACTCCACTCCCCCTTTTTGTGACGGAATGCCAAAGGGCAATCACAAGTCGCCATCAAAAGGAGGTGGTGAGGGTGAATGAAGACGCGCAAGATCAGCTCGGAGAGCACGCATCTCATCCAGCAAGTCCACCAAAATCTGACCATGAGCCTGCTGAACAGTCATGACAGTCTCCAAAGTACGACGAACATCAAAGTCGGCCGAAGGAGGTGGAGGAACATCAGCAGCAGCAGCATCATCACCAACAGGAATAGGAATATCCTCACCAGCCATACCTGCAGAAGAAGAA
Organism: Quercus suber; assembly: GCF_002906115.3. Taxonomy (NCBI): domain Eukaryota; kingdom Viridiplantae; phylum Streptophyta; class Magnoliopsida; order Fagales; family Fagaceae; genus Quercus; species Quercus suber. The sequence goes on from NW_027069851.1 coordinate 400,051, forward strand.
GGAGGAGGAGGTGCGCTACTAGAGGGCTCAGATCTAGGGTGTTTAGAACCAGCTCGAAGATGAGCGGCCCTCTGTCTAAGAAAAGACGCACCTAAAGGACCTATCACATGGACGGGCTCAGAGGAAGGAAAGTCACTAAGACCAAGATAGAGAAGAATCCTATGAATGAAAATAGGATGAACAAGAGCATGAGCAGTAGATGAACTCCTATAAACTTCGTTCAAAGAACGAAGAAAAAGATGGGGAAAACTAATAGGAGCATCAGTAACAAGAGCGTACAGAAATACACACCTCTCAAGAGGAATGGTGTGAACATGGGAAATAGGCCAGATCGAATGACAAGCTATCCGAAAGAACAGATAGTGCAACCCAGAGAGCTCAGCAGAAGTGATCCGAGGATCAGAACCCCACTGGACAGTAGTACCAGTGACGTATGACAAAACATCGCTAATCTCGGGAGACTCATCATAAGGATAGACAGGATGCTGGACCAAAGGTACCCCTAGAGCATCAGCCACTACCCGAGGAGTAATGGTGTACTCTACGCCTCGTATCCAACTCTTAACTAGAGTGTTGGAATCATAGACGCGGATAGAGATGTTCGAATAGAACTCTCTAATCAAGGCAGAAGGTGGAGGAGGATCAGAAACATCCACCAAGGGTAACCAACCCCGACGCTCAAAATTTGCCCTAATGGCAGGATCAAGCTCATCTAATAGCACAGAACGCTCAGCCCAAATCTTTCTCTTAACGGTCAGTTTCTCAAAAGTCTCTTGGTTTTCCTCACTCGGAAACCTCTCACTATCAAAGGATGGAGGGGGTGAAGGAGAAGGTGAGGGAACACTCCTACGGGCTCTAGTTTTCCTAGGCATAGTGCTAAGGAAAGGACAGAGACACACAGAGAAAAACACAAAGAAACAAGAGAAAACAAAACCAAGGGCAGACTGCAAATTAGCACAATAAATAATATAGAACAAAAATCTATATGATGCATGAACAATAACATGTTGTGATGCATGATCTAAATGCAGTGACAAATTAAGTTTAATTGAGAGTAATTGGACAAAATTGGCTTGAACAAGGAATTTCTATCAAAAATCCCAAAATTTGAAAAACCACTTGAAAATTTTGCAACAAATTGATGAATTAAGCATTACAAAACACAGCACATAGATTATAATGCTTAATTACACCAACACAACAAGCCAATTTCATCAAATTCTATCCAATTTAACAAAAGCCCCAATTCGGATCAAGAACAAACCCTAGAATTTTCAATTTTTCACAAAACACAAAATTGATCAAATTAACCACCAAGGATCATTAATATAATGTGTCCCCACAAAAACCCAATGATCAATTTCATAAAATAAGGTTTGAATCAACAGAAAATCCAAAAAGAATAAAGTCCGAAAATTACCCTTAAATGCATGGATTTATGCATGAAATAATGAAAATAACATCAAAAGGAAGGGCAAAAGAGTCTTACCGGCTTGAGGAAAGAGAGATTTTGCAAAAACAACGGAGGAAAACGACAAAAATCTGAACTGTGGAGTCTTGCCAACGCGGAGAGAGAGAAAAAGTTTGAAAAAGGTTTGAATAGAACCTTTGAAAAAGTCAGAACTGAACTTTTAAAAAGCTTTTCCACGATATTCGATCGATCGAAAATTACATTCGATCGATCGAAAAGCACAGTCATTTTAAGACAAATGAGAGCACTTTTTCGATTGATCGAAAAATAGGTTGGATCGATCGAAATGGGCAGAGGCTCACTAAATTTTGGAAAAATCACAGTTTTTGAAAGACACAAGCCGAATTTTGAAAATAACTCCTCAAAGCATTAAATTGAAGAAACAAAATGCATGAGTATGAGATGGAATGCTTTTTCAAAAACCCAAAATTTTGAACCCAATATTCTTAAACAAATTGCAATCAACCTCCCATTATATTTTCTCAAGCAACAAATATGTTGTGCATAAATCTCAAGATATTTTCAAACTTGGTTGGTCAGACCAAAAACACACACTAGCATGTACAGTGTTTAACAAAGAGTAACTTGTGTCGTGTGTGATACTAGCAAAAACTTGAGATACATGTGAGGTGATATGTGAATAGCAATCAATCACAAAGTCTACAAAATTCATCACATAGAATTCAAAAGAGACTATCACCTAAAGAGTTACATCCTATAACTCCCACATCTCCTAGAACAAAAGCTTGCAATCATGTAAGTTTCTTGTATTTTTGCCTCTTATTTGCATGAGATGGCATTCAGCCTAATAGTACACACCGGTTTGAATTAAGTGAATTGGCATCAAGCCTAATAGTACACACCAGTTTTAATTTATTTTGAGGCTACACCTTATGTTCTTTTTGTGCATGTGCTACACTTTCTCGAGCACAGAATCTTATGATATGCACTAAGGTGTTCATGATTGGCTAGTGAACAGTGGTGAGATGGTTATTTATGCCTTTCTCAAAAGGATCAAGTCCGACAGTCAAATAACATGTGACTTCAAGATTAAGACAAAGTGATAAACACCATAAACATCTTTCCCACACAACATGCACTACAAAGCTCAAACTAGTAAAGTGCAATAAAGTAAGCTCATCCAAGCTAAACAAGGTACATAAGACATGTTATGTGTAAATAAATTGACCAACCTTGTTTTTCAAAAATCAAGAACATTATGTTCAACATAAATTTTGCTTCCTTCTTTTTTTTTTTTTTTTTTTTTTTTTTATTTAAAGGAAAACAAATAAATCCTAGAATGAAATGCATGAATGTAATGCAATGCAAGTCCTAGAATAAAAAAAAAAAAAAAAAAAAAAAACAAAGAACAATGGTCACAAAAGAATAGAGCAATGAAGCACAAGGACCATGTCAGAAAGACTCAATTATTTCGAGTCTTTTGCATCCAAAACTTTTTAGATGCACCATGAGCATTGGAGTTCTTATTCACATTTGAGTGATTCCCAACTCCATGATTGGAATAAAGGTTTAACACCTTTACCAATTCACCAATTAATGCCATAGGATCTTGTGCTTGAGGCACAGGCACTTTTGGTTTATTTGCTCTCTTATCAGCTTGAAGCTTGTAACAGTTAGGACGAATATGTCCAGACTTACCACAATAATGACAAACCCAAGCAGGTTTACCATGCATCTTGTCCTTAGATTTGGTAGGCTCCTTAGGTTTAGATTCTCTTAAGTCTACCCTAGTCTTCTTAGGTGGTGAAACTTCTACAGGTTTAACTACCTCACTCACAGGTGGTTTGACAGTATCACTCACAACCTCACTCACAGAAGGTCCAGAAGAAGAAGAAGGAACAAAAGTAGTGGAATGTGGTCCAGTATCAAAGATGCTTTCAACATATCCTAACCCAGTTTTATCAGAAGGATACTTTTGAACATTCAGCATGTGATCAAGTTTAGAACTAGCAGATCTAGCAACAGATAAATCATGTTCCAAAGTTCTAACTTTATCAAGCAAAAGCATATTCTCAGATTTAACATTATTCAAAAGTTCATTTGCATCAAACAGTTTAACAAGCAAATTTCTCTTTTCAAGCTCAAGAGAATCAATTTTCTTTAGGCCAAGATCAACTTTCATAGCATCCTTTGCAGCAATTTTGCAAAGTTTGTTATAGGCCTCTTGAAGATCTGCATCTTCAGAGAGTTCCCCATCAGAAGGGTTCTCTTCAGCAGATATGCCTTCATTGACTATAGCAGTAGCCGTGAAAGCAATGAAGTTTCCATCCTCGTCACCACCGGACTCATCATCAGAAACCTCATTATCACTAAGGGTTACAGCCATAGCTTTACCCTTAGTCCTTAAGAATGTAGGACATTCAGACTTCACATGACCATACCCTTGACAGCCAAAACACTGAGGACCCAAAGAGTTATTAGAAGATTGACCAGAATTTTCTCTAGGTTTTTCAAAATTGTTAACCTTAGTGGGATCATTCTTCCTAAAATTTCTAGGTTCAGCAGTGTAAGTACCTCTTGCCTTTCTATTTGTATTCCTAAGAAAGTTCTTAAAGTTTTTGGCAAGATAGGCAATCTCTGTAGCAGAGAGCTCATCATCAAATCCACCACCATCAACATCATCAACTGACTTAAGAGCCATTGATTTGGATTTGTTTACTTTAGGTAGGTCAGACTCATAGGATTGAAGAGATCCTACAAGCTCATCAACAGGGATGGAGTCCACATCCTTGCTTTCAGTTATGGCAGTCACTTTGGGTCTAAAGTCTTCAGTTAAAGATCTAAGAATCTTCCTAACAATCTTAGGTTGATCATAGATTTCACCCAAATTAAAAGCAGAATTAACAATATCATTCAGTTTGGCATAAAATTCATCAAAGGATTCATCATCAGACATCCTAATGTTTTCAAACCTAGAAGTTAATTGCTGCAGTTTGTTTATCTTAACTGCCTTTGTGCCTTCATGCACAGTTTGGAGGATTTTCCAAGCAGTATGAGCAACCTCAACATTAGAGATTCTCTTAAATTCCTCCATAGAAACAGCATTAAAGATAGCATTCATAGCTTTGCTATTGAAGCTTGCTGCTTCTTTTTCAGAAGTTTGCCACTCACTCACAGGAGTAGCGGGCTTCTCCCATCCGTATTCAACGGAATTCCAAACCCTTTCATCAATGGATTTCAGGAATGCTTTCATCCTTACTTTCCAATAAGCATAGTTGTTCCCATCAAAATGAGGAGGAACAAACAGAGAGTGTCCATGCTCCATGACAACAGGGGTCAAGGATCAGCTCAGAGATTAAAAATCTCAAACAAAAAGAGCTACCACGCTCTGATACCACTTGATGGAAATTTAGACCCCTTAAACACACAGATTGCGTAGCCTAGATTAATTAGCCAAGTTGTTACTTAGTCAAATTAAGCAATTCTAGGTTAAAACAATCCAAACAATCATATCAAGATATAAAGCAGCGGAAAATAAATAACACAAGATATGATCACCCAGGAAACCACACGGTAAAAACCTGGGGAGGATTTGACCCACCGATCCTCAAGGCTAACCTGAATTCACTATGAAAGAATTGAAGTTCGTACAAAAGGACTACAAGCTCCCCGCTCGACTTCCTAATGCTACCCACCAGTAGAACTTCCTGACACGACCACGCGCAGGCTCCGAATCCACGGACTACTTCTTTCTTGAATTCCTCAATCAGCTACAAGCTCCCCGCTTGCTTTTCTTTTAAGTTCCAATGGTTGCAACAGTAATGATCTTCAAGATGTTGAAATAATCTCCACCATGAAAACCCTAAGTTTTGTGTAAAGGAAAGCTCCTCAAAGATCTCACACGAGATTCACACAAAACAGCAATGTATGAGCAACAATACAATATGGACAACCTTCAAAAACGTGACTAGGGTTTTATTTATATACCTAGGGTAAAAACATAAAACCCTAAACGTTTAATGAAGTAGGGCTGAGTTGGAAATTCTGCAGAAAATTCAACCTGTGCGATTTTCGATCGATCGAGTCTATTCTTCGATCGATCGAGCCAGGCCGAGAGTCCCAATCTTCGATGCAGCCACTCGATTCCAACTTTACAATATTAAACCAACTTTGAGCAAGTCTAAATAAGACTAAATACAATGTTTTGATCATGGTTTGCCAACATTACAAATTAGAGTTCTAAATACATAAAATCCTAAGACCTTAGAACCTAACAAAGCCAATTTATTAGCTAGAGTTTGCTCTCTGATTATCCTTCATATGCACATGCATCATAATCGTATTTACATTCCTTCAGATTTAAAATGAGATGCATCATATCTAAAATTAGCTTTGCATCAAATTTAAAGATGCATCATATCTCAAAATCCATCCTTATCTATTAACTCTCCTTCACCATGAATACAAAAAAGTGAAGCATGCCAGTTTATGCAAAATTAGAATTAAGACATATATTGTTCATTCAAGAGATACTTACAAAGTGCTTGCAAACATCACATTTTGGGTGGTAATTCTCCTTGTAGCAAGCTTTATGATATGGATAATTTCCAGACGTAGAGAACTACAAACAACCAAGAAAAGAGAGGGAAACGAAAGATTACAGGTCATTCAAACAAAACTTCTAATAAAAGAACCACAGATGCCTAGACGGAGTGGGACCACGGGTCGGGTCGTCTATACGGATCCTTATAAGTGCTCGCTACTCGCTAGTCCGTGTGAGACTCTCTCTCCTCCCCAATTCACAACCCTAACCCGGGGTTTTTGAGAAATTAACTACAAACCCAAACAATATTATTAGTTAGGCAACGTTTCAAACATATTGCATTTCTAACAATTCGACTTCAAAGGAGTCGATTTTACTGTTCATATGGCCTATTTTTACTCATTTTTTATACATAAAAATCGACTTCAGTGGAGTCGATTTGCCCAAATATTAACCTTCAGTTGTGTTGTCACAGAAGAAGCAAACGATCACAGAAGAAGCAAACGAACCCAGGTGAAGCACGAAGAACCCAGGCGCCGACGAACCCAAACACCGACCAGCAACACCGACGAGCGAACCCAGGCGAAGCACGAAGAACCCAGGCGCCGACGAACCCAAACACCGACCAGCAACACCGACGAGCAAGCAGGCGCCGACGAACCCAGGCGCCGATTTCACCAGACCCCGACGAACCCAGCAACACTGACGGCGAAGCACGAAGAATCCAGGCGCCGATTCTGACCAAACCTTGGCGATCAGATCGGATCAGTGGAGGACTCCGTTTTGGATTTGAAGGTTGTGAGTTTTGGATTTGAAGGTTGTGAGGTTTTTTTTCAGGGAGCAATGACGTGAATGGATTTCTTTGAATTTTTATACAGTGAAAACAACTTCACTCAAGTCGATTTCTATGTATAAAAAATGAGTAAAAATAGGCTATATTAACAGTAAAATCGACTCCTCTGAAGTTGAATTGTTAGAAATGCAATATGTTTGAAACGTTGCCTAACTAATAATATTGTTTGGGTTTTGTAGTTAATTTCTCAAAAACCCCCCCTAACCCTAATTCCCAAACCTTTCAACATCTCTCTATCTCTCGTATCCAACTTACTCTCAAAGAAAAAAAGAAAGAAGCTATGGATCCAATGGAGGAGGAGGTGGAGTCGGAGGAGGAGAAAGGTTGGGGGAGGTTAGATGATCTTGATGGTGAATATGAGATCTGTATCTGTGCGCGAGAAACGAACTATGAAGTGATGAAGTGTTATACCATTAAGGTCCCAGACGAAGAAGCCCGTACTCCTCTTTCATACTTTCTCGCACGACCTGCTGCTCCAGTCAACTTGTTACTTCGTGGAATACAGATAAGGGAATACAGCAACTTCACCCCAAAGGATCTCAGTCCGTTTTCGGTAACCCCTGCCGAGGGACCTTACATCTCTAGATACCTGGCACTGTTAAACAACCATCTGTATTCTGTTGGTGGCCATGCAAAACTCACTAGGTCTGAATTTGAAGAACTTAGAGGCGGCGAAGACTACCCTCTGCATGAAATCTATATGCCCAGTAGGTCTGTCTGGACCCTTGACCTTACATGTCCTGATCTGGGTTGGAAGCAGCTTGATAAGCCCATGAGAAACCGCAGAAAAGACCCTCAGACCATTGTTGTGGACGGTAAGCTCTATGTTTTTGGCGGTTTATATGGTTACAAACCCATACCTGAAGATTGTTCCTCTGGCCGTGGATGGATGGAGGTTTATGACCCCATTTTGGATACCTGGGAAAGCCTACCAAACCCACCCTTCAGCATCGCAATCAATGGCAACTTCGAACCAATTATTTTCGCTCATTTGGAGTTGGAGGAAGACAAACACGAGATTATGGTGGTTGATCTGAGCAATAGTGAAGAAAACAACATGTGTGCTGATTTTTTAAAATACAACGTTATGTCTTCTACATGGGAAACTTGGCTTCAGCAGCATTGGGCGGCAGTTTACTCATATACTCAATGTGGAAGGGCTGTAGTTGTTGATCATACTAAGGCCTATTGGGCTTGCATCGTATCTATGGAGAAATGGAATACTGAATGCTGTATCTTTGGATTTGATTTAAAATCAAAAAGATGGACTCATGAACGGCTCAACCCTACACCATTTTTGGGGGAATCTGAATATTTCTGTTGGACTAGTCCTGGTCTTCTCCACTTATCCGATCACAAATTCTGCCTTCTGTTGGGCTCCCGCAATAGCTCCCACGAGCCATACGAAAAGGCTTCTAATTATCTTTTTTGTATCGTACTTGACCTCTCTGCATTTTTTTATATTTACAGTGATCCGGATCGCAAGCCTCCTCTATCTGTTATTTCCGTTCAGAAGTACTCACTGGATACCAAAATAGATTTGTTGGACTGCATGATTACGTAGGTTTCCTACTCTCTCACACGCACTCACAATTAATTCTAGCAAGCTATCATCTTTTGCCCTTTAATGTATGAATTGCTAGTCATTTATGTGTACTTGTAAAACTTGCAGCAATCGTGGAACTCAACCACCAAAGAAGAAGAAACCGAAGACATCAGAGGAAGAAGGAAGTGTAACGACCGAAGATCATTAAGACGGGCTTGCAAAGAGTACTAAAAAAAGGTATTCTTTATTCAGTCCTGCAGTATTGGAACATAGATGGAGGACTCAACTCTATGTTATATGATCCTTTTGATTAAAGGCTTTCTTAGTATTGTGTAATTATGTATTTTTCCTGCTTTTGTACTTGCCCCCTTGCTAGTTGTTCTGTTGTATGAAAATCCTGTGTGACTAGACTACCCAAATTTTCTTCATAAAATATGGATATTGATTGTTAGAAACGAAATTATCAATTGGAATTTAAAATGGCAATCGGTTTTGGGCTCTAGCTTGTTCAGAAGCCTTGGTCCAGACTCAGAGCAGGTTGTTGGATGTGTCTAAAAAGCATTGAGATGCAGAATTAGTGCTTTTTATTTGTTTAATTTAAATTTTTTGGCTAGATATAATTTGGGTTAATGTTAAAATAATAGTAGATCAATTTATTTGTTTAGGTTGCCTACAATTACCCCCAAAGAGGTTATTTATAATAGCATTTAGTAACCTTTGGAATCCTAATCCTTCATCTGTTATATAAAAGTAAAATTTTTACCATCCAACTATGTTGAAAGTCACATGTAAGTCTCATGACTATAAAATGCTAAAGAGGTAACAATAAACAAAGCATAACATTGACAACTAAAACACTAGTCTTATAGTAGGTATGCTCTTGGGCATTGGGCATGTGGCATGAGCTTAAAAAAAAAAAAATTTGAGGCGAGGACAAAGGGCTTTTCTTTAGAAAGTTTTCCTATGTTAAATATTTAATAAATAAATAAATAAAAAGTAATAGGCTGAACAAAATAGACGCTGGACTGATAGGATATTTTTGCCTTGGCTTAGATGCTCCTCTGTGATTTTTGCCCCATGTTTTACGTGGTTATTTAGTTAAATATGATATATTGATTCATGTTGTATTTTAAATTCTAAATTTAGTTAGAATATTTTGGTGTAAAGTATTACCCATCATACTATTTTTTTGCTATACCAAAACTAATCATACAGTAGTATTGATGCAGTCACATATATTGACACCTTGTAATGATTGTAGTTTAAGTTTCTTATAATAATTACAAACTAATTACCACCATTGACACATTGGATTAATTGAAACGTTATTTTTGATGGCATGAGCTGTTTAATTGTCCTGGTATGTGTTTAAATATTCATTATAATTGATTTTTCTTACATTTGATTCATGTAGTATTTTTTTCAAATGTTTTTTGTTTACAGGGATGAGTGTTCTTGTTTATGAAAGGGCTGCAATTTCAAGGATGGTTATTTTATTTTATATGTATGTGGGATGGACGCTTCACTTTTGCTATCTGTTTTTTGTGCAGTTAGACTAATTAACTACTTAAACTTGTAGGAGTGTAATTATATAGCCCCTAATGAAAGAATTGAACTTCTTGGCTTATTTAAAATCATTATGGATATCAAGTGATGTAAGGCTACATTGAAATGAATTCGAAGCTAACTTTATCGATTAGTTTAATTATGATTGTAGGGGATTTTTTTATTTTATTTTTATTTTTGGCAAGTACTATTTTAGAATTTACATATATTGAAGCCATATTGTATTGTTTGTGGATAAATATTTCTTCACCTTATTTTTCCCAGATAGAATTTTCTTCCACGTTTTGGGGCCCTCTTGAATCAATAATTGTATTACCTAAGCGATTGAATTTTACATACGATGAATTGAACCACTGCATTGTGAATGGAAATGTTCTCATGATCTCATCATGTTAAGTTTATGCATTATAATCTATACTTGTGAATATTTGTAGTTTGATGCGATTATGTACATGTTTGTGATAATTTGATCTGTATGAACTTTTATTTCAATTTAAATTATTGTTATTAGGATTGGATCAATTGAATTCTTGCGATATAACTCTATTTGAGAGGATTTGTCTTGGTTTAATTCAATTGAGATGACTTACTCTGAGATTATACAATTTAACTTAGTTAATTCAAAGTGGGGAGTTTAACTAAGTCATATTAAAAACTTTGTTATATCTTAGGATTTATCATTCCCTTTAGTTGTTAACTTGTGCATATTTTAAACATTTAAGTTAGGCATTTTCGGACCCCATACCCTTATCTATGAAGTAAGATAAGCATAGCGAACTGAAATTAGCGTCTTGAGAACCATCTCAAGGCAACAATAATTCCTTTTATTTTTTTTAATTTTTTTTGTTGAAGTATTTAGGTTGGTCTGATTTTTTCCTTTTATTTATGGATTTAAAATGTTACATGAATTAATTTTATGAAAGGAAAATGATTAATGTCACTTTTGAGGAAAATAAAATTATGTTACTTAGGCAAAAAATAACAACCATCCATCAGCACAGAAAGGTTTTTATTTTTTTGGCATGGTATGTATATTAGAGATAGGCTTTTAAAGCAAATCAATGAATTTAGCAACTTTATTTGTATATGATTCAAGTGAATTTCCATATCTCAGACTCAGAATAAATTAACATAGTTATGACTTATGTGGTCGTGGAGTTTTGGCAAATCAGAGAATTTTGTTGTGACATAAATCAAAGATGCTTGAGCAAGGATACCTTAAATCTTTAAAAATTGAGCAAGCCCATTAAAGCTGATATTTTGGGTCTTTAATTATATTGATCGATTTCTCATGGTCATTTTCTTTCCCCTCCATGCCTTAGTGTCATAAAATTCACCATGTGCCAGTTAAATTCATTTAAAATTAGGGAAATGTTAACAAATGTCTTAAAAGACATCTGTTAATGATCTATTATAAGAAATGTTTGATGGGAAAAGAAAAAAGCAATCAATGTTTTGACAGTTTTATTTATTTTTAATAAAAGTTGTGTTAAAACTTTTTAAAAATGGTTTGTTAATAATTGCCCTAAGGACACTTGCGAACGTGACTCTTAAAATTATACCAGTGCATTATGAGAGTCAATTTACAACTAATAATTGTCTTATGCATTCAAAATATGCATTTATCATTTGGTATTCACACAACTATGAGACCTTTTTTTTTTGGAAAGCGGAACTATGAAACCTATATATCAGACGCATATAAGGCTTTAACCAAAACATTGAAAAAAAATAAGGAATTTGAAAATCATCATACCCATGAAGAAAAGAGTGGGTCTTCATAGAAAGAAAGAAACAAAAAACAATTTACACACTTTATAATTTTTTTTAATGCCCTGTACAATATGTTTTTTTTTTTTTTTTTTTTTTTTCCCAAAAAATGAAGAAGGAAAATCAATATGTATGGCGAGTTACTAAGAAAACACCTTGTGTTTAAAAAATAAAAGGCGTTAATCAGCGAAACTTCCAGTGCTACTTTTGGCCTCCCATGAATCAATCTAAGCACCAACCATTTAGGCTTTTTAGCTTATCTGGGATTATGAAGGCACAAACAATAGAAAACCCAAGAACCAAAAAAGAACAAATTAAATGAAGTAGCCCTTATAACACACATTTGAGTGCCATTGAAAACTCTAGTACAAAGGGATGGGAAAACATCTATCTATCTATAATTAATATATGTAAAAATAGAGACCTCATATTGAAGAGCATGAGATTTTATCATGTGGTGCACTTTATGAAGAGAATTGAAATACTCTTAAGTCACATAAAAGATAAAAACAAATTAATTATTTCCTTTTTGTTTTTGTTCAATGTTTTAAGACTTTTCTAATTAAAAAAATAAATATTCTTTATATCTTTTAGTTCAATATTTCAAGACATTTCATCTTTCATACATACGCACAAAACTTTTTACATTTTAATTCACTATTTTCACCTCTCACACTTCTACCCCTTTATATATACCTACCCATGGCCCTATATGTTATCCCATATCAAATACACATAAACAAGAAATGATGTCGTCTACTTTCAATTTTTTGGCAACACCTACCTAATTCTAACATTGTTATTTCATCTAATCCTATCCCATTTGTGTTGGCTAGAGCCAAGGAAGGAGGGCTTGCATTTTATATTAAGTGACAATGGCGATTACAATTTCGATGTCAAGGTCAAACGTTGTGGATTTGTGAGTTTTGTAAATAATATGATTAATCGTGGGTGTTTGGGATGTGTATTTTGTTTTAGAATTAAGAAGAAAGAGAAAGACACATTCTATATTAACTTTTATTCTATAATTTATATCAAAAGTTTTTTTTTTCATTGCTTCAATTGAATAATTATAATGGATATGTGCATGCGATCAATAATTGTTACTTTTTTATGATAAACTCATTACTAATAAAATTCTATAATAATTATGCTATAATATATACAACATTCTCCAAAACCATCTTACACAAAATATTACAATATTATCCGTGCATCACATATATAACTTACTAGTATATTATAAAAGTTGGATCCCACAACTGGTGGACACAAACAGTAATGACACATGTTTCTTTCTCAATCTATACTTCGGTGACATGTGATGACTTCCTATATTTATTTGTATTATATGGACAAACAATGTCATGTGTCAAACAATTATTTGTACAATTATGCTATAATATATATACAACATTCTCCAAAACCATTTTACACAAAACATTACAATATTATCCGTGCATTACATAGATAACTTACTAGTATACTATAAAAGTTGGATCCCACAACTAGTGGACACAAATAGTAATGACACATGTTTCTCTCTCAATCTATACTTTGATGACATGTGATGACTTCCTACATTTATTTGTATTATATGGACAAACAATGTCATGTGTCAAACAATTATTTGTACATATCAATATGTTTACCATGCGTCAATAGTAATTTACAAATTTGAATGAAATAAATATTTTAAAATTTATTGATTAGCACTAATTCTTAATTTGTTATTTGACTCTTAATTTTCCTAACCATTACCTTCCAACGACTATTCAAGTGATAGATTTAAAAACACTGGATTAGCTTTTATTTTTGCTCTTCTCCTATGGTGTCAATTTGGATTTGATGAATAATGGTTAACCAAGCATTTAGCTTCTCCTTCCTCAAAAAAAAAAAAAAATGCTTCTCTTATCTCTCGTTTTTTCTCTCTTTCGCTCTTTCTTTCCTAGTCCTTTCTTAGTGATTTTCCACTTTGATCGTTTTTAGTATTATCTTCCTCTGTTTTTCTAAGCAAGTTACAGAGTATTCCTTTTTTAAGTTGCATAGTATTGCCCTCCTGACTCTAGTTGTTTTTGCACATGGCAGAGGCGCCCTTTTATAGAACCTGCCGAGATTGATTCTTTACTATTCTACCCTCTAACCGTTTTTCGTCTGGTCTGGGCGCACTCGCAGACCCTTACTGCTGTCTGCGAGCCCCTCTGCTACAGACACAGACAACGTTTTGTCTATTAGTCCGCTGCGGCACCTTGTCCTGCCGCAATGATGTTTCTCTCTCCTATCCCTCATGGCATGCACCTATTGGTCCCCACTCAGCCTTGCCTCTTTTGGGTGATATGCCATCCCAGCAAGACGTATTCCCTAAAAGAGTCTGAGTAGGGACCTCAAAACAGGTCTTCCCCTCTCCCCACCTCCAAACAATGCCCTCTTACCTTTGACCCATGACCCTACCATGCCCTATATTGGCTGGGTACAGGCTGGTGGTGTCTGGGCCTTGCGCGTGGTTTATGTCTGAAGGCTGCCTGCCGTTCATGCATCTGCCGTGGGCTAGAGACGTTGCTTGCATCGCCTATTGTCCGTTCCTGGCTTTCCGCCAATTGCTACTCTGATTTCCTGTCCCCATAAGGCCTAGGCTTTGCCGAGCACTGGGCCTTGTGTTCCTTTTCAATCCAATTCCTTTCCCACCATGTTGTTTGGCCTTTCTTGTCGTGGCAATTTGTTCCTGCTAGGCCTCTTTTCAGGCCTGTCGTTCCTTTCTTTCCCCAGTGGCTTAATATGGCCACTGGTGTCCTTGCTCGTGGGCTCCAGCATCCCTCTCTTTTCACTTGGGCTTATCTGNAAATTAATAATATATATATATATAAATTATTTATATAAATTATAAATATATATATATATATTTAGCCACATTAATTGTCTTTAGCTGTTATGTTTATACCCATAATAATTACCAAACACCAAAGACATCTTTTTTTCTTTTTTTTTTTTTTTTTCCTTTTTTTTTTTCTGAGAATCAACACCAAAGACATCTATTTCTATTCAATTTCCCTACTTGATAAGATATGCTGGTTTATCTTCCTAGAAATGCTTCATATTTTTTGATAAGTAAAAAAACGTCTTCATGTTACGTATATATTTGTCTTCTCTCTGGTTATTGGAAAGGATCATGGCAAAGTGAAAGAAAGATTCTTTAATTAGTCTTTGGGTGGTTCAATAGCTATTACTTTAAAACTGTACGTTGTTGTACTTCTCTTTAAGGCTACATACAATTGATTCCATGTAATGACTTATATGCATGTATGGCCAAGTTTACAAAAATTTTTCTTGAACCGTAGCCCATATGGAATTGTACTTGCTTCAAAATTATTTCAAATCAATGCCAAAAGGTATGTATTATAGAGGAACCTAGAACTTCATGTTTGCTTGAGAGGATTTAAGTGATGCATCAAATATGTTATTGATGTTATGGGATACTATACAAGAAGTGATATATATATATATATGTGTGTGTGTGTGTGTGTGTGTGTGTGTATTTGTGGGGAGGCCGAGGACCGAGGAGAATAAGGAGTAGTATTTTCACTAATTCATTTGTAAAGCACCTCTGACTCGAGAAGAGGACAGGAAAGGTGCACAATATCACAAGAGTGGCCGAGTAGGAGAAGTAGCCTTCCAGGAAAGGGCCAAGGCATTGGAAAGATATTTTTTGAAAAAGGTTACATGTCTTAAGGAAAGCCTGCAAGTGCACAAGTGGAGGGCTAAGATGCAAGAAAAAGAAAAGTATATAAGGGAGGGGAACTCCCCAACTAAAGGGATTGGGATTTTTTAGGAAAAAAGCACATTTAAGAAGATAAGAACTAGAACAGTGGTAGAGAGCCTAAAAGAGAGCTTGTATAAAATTTTTGTATAAAAACTCCTCCTCGGATTGATCCGAAGACTACATTAATCTTAATCACTCTTTGGAATCATTTTGTTCCGTGCATATCTGGATCTTCGGCCACAATTCTAAACTTAATTTAATTTACACCGAAGTCATTTTCCCACTCTTTATACAAATTCTATTGTTTTGGGCTTAGTTTGAACGGAGGAGTGTCACTATTCTTTGTGGGCTTAGGCCATCAAAATTATAGTACTTACAATATATATATATATATATATATATATATATATATGTAGGGGTGAAGGCCTAGGAGTGTATACTGGGCCGTGAGTCTTGTCCAAGGACATTTAGTAGTCTAATGACAGGTAGGCTTTAATGGAAAGGTACCAATCGGCGAGTTATGAGAGGATTCTGGCCATAAAGGTTTGGTAAGGTTGTCCGAGGAGAAATGCATTTCTCCTCAGCTAAGCAGAGTAGAAATTAGAGGGTTTGGTCTGCCGTCAGGAGCTACGCCTCAGATGATTCTACTGGTAAGGATAAATATCAAGAGGGAATAGGACAGAGGGAAGTTAAGAAATATCTAAGAGAAAGATTTCATCACCGCATTAAAAGCTCTACAGCTAACTCTTTGACCGCATTAATGTAGAGGTGATACCTAAATAGTGATATTCAGCCTTACAGCTATTCCCAAAGATTTCAAGAAGGTGTTGATGGATAAGGATAAAAGCCAGCAACTTGACCTACACATGGAGAGTTGAGATGAGGCAAACATGGTAATATAAAGAAGAAAGACCCCAATTACAAGGGGTGGATCAAAGAATCTATAAAGAAAAAAGACTAGAGCACTACGAACTAGAATTGTAATCAAGCTTAAGAAGAATATATATTCAAGAACTACTCTCTTCAGACTTTGCCGAGGAAGAATTTCCTTGCACAAAACTTGTTTGTCTTTGTTTTCTTATCATCTTTAATCCACTATGAGTATTGTCCAAGCTATTAAAGCCTAGTTTTCTGTCTATTCTCTACAAATTCATTGTATTGGGTTGTTTGAGCCTTAATCCTTTTCTCTTTTGGGCTTAGGATCCAAAACTCGCCCTTACACACACATATTTATATATATAATACTAATTTGATGGAGTTTTGTATATTTTTAAATATTAATGGGTTTTTATTATATTTTAAGATTAAAGGAAAATTTTACATTATAGTTAAAAGGTCATAATTCATATGCAAAAAAGAAAGAAGGTCTAGACTTTAGACTAACGTAAAACTTGAAAATTAGCGTTGAACTCATCATAAGATAAAAATAAAAATAAAAATGAAAAAAAAAGAAAAAAGAAAACTAGGAGGTTTCATTTCTTTTAAAATTGGAATAGACAAAAAAATGCCAACGGGGGTTTGGCTGAGTAGGTAAGGTTCATTTACTTCGTGCACCACACCTAGGTTTGACCCGCTGCTCGCAAGAGCCCGTAGGATAGTCTAGGGCTAATTCATGATTGTGGGGCCTTTTTTGCTATGTTGGGCCAGGCTGGCCCTTTGTGAATGTAGGCCCAAGTGTTCTGGGTTGCAGGAGTCGAGACCGGGCCAACTGGAACTCAACTTGGCTAGTTTGTGCGCGAACTATGCCTCGTCTACCAGGAGGGTACTTACCGCAGACTGAGCTGTTCCAAAGAAGAGCTTACAGCAGGCAGATACAATTGATAAAATAAAATCATATGTTCTGGAATGACCAGATAGTTCTTTTAACAAGAAATGACCAACTACAATAACATTCAACAATCTTTGACAAATGAATAGTAAGGGCAAATAGTAATGAAGATTTAATCCACAGTTTATGTAAATAAATTCAGTTTTGGCTCCCTCTCTTTTCACTTGGGCTTATCTGGCCCTTTTACTTCTTTTGGACTCCCTTGGTCCATTTACTAATTTTGTATCTCATGGGCATTTACTAACTCAATTGGGCTTCTTCAGCCCAATTTCCTCATTCTCATTCTTGGGGTTCATGGGCTTGCCATTATCCCCTACTTTCTTTGTTTACATTGCTTTGGGCCTGCTGCAGCCCATTCTTACTTTTTCATAACATACATTGCCCATGGGTGTCTTTTCTTACTTTTTGGGCCCATTGGGCCCACTTGCTTCCTCAAGACCTATTTATTCATGTTATGGGCCTGTGTCCTACCTTTCCTGCCGCTTGGGCCTAACAGTCTTATTTCATGCTTGCCACCCTTATTGCCTGCTTTGCTGGGTTGGGCTGGCTTTACAAAAATGACCCTCAACAATGATAAATATCTTCCTAATTATGACTAGGGTTATACATTGACAAGTTTCCACTTGATTGACTATTGTCATGGCTCATATGTTGTGAAGGCCAACATGGATTGCTTCTTTGGGGATAAATGGTAGGGACAAAAGTAATGTACCTTTATTTGTCATACTTGAAGAGGATTACGCGTGATTACATTTTTCTAATTTATATATAGGATCTTAACATTAAAAAAGAATAATTATAGTATTGTTTGAAGATTTTATTTTCGTTGTTATGGTTAGAATTTATTTAAATGACATTTTGAAATGAATTTGATCAAGCTCTTTATATTTGTTTTCCACCTTTATTTTCACTTGGATTTATTAATTTTCATTCACTTTTAGCATGTGTACCTTTGCGCTTGCACAAAGTAAAAATATATAACTTTTGTTAAACCATTTTCCATGGGTTAATCACTAGTTTTACCTAAAAATTAAAAGAAAAATACCAACATTGGAAAGCCTAGCTCTTTTGGACTACAGCTTACCAGGGGACCTTGAAGGCTAATATGTGGTTGAAGAGTTTGGTATTTTTAATCACGACTGACTGTGAAGTCAACCAAAACCCTAATCCCTCTTGGACTACATCATATAAGGAGCCTTAGAGGCTAAAGTGGTGATTGGTAAGATATTTCAAACAACAATTTTTAGTGTTTAAACAACATAACACGTATTTTTATATACTTTTCATCTACACATATTTTTAAAAAATACAAACAATGTTATTAGAATAATATTACCAAACACTCTCTAATTGTAATATATAAATATATTTTTACCGATAAATAAACAAAAAAGAGTTGGTAGAAATTGGTGCTGGATATATAGCCTGAATTGACTCTAAAATTAAATTGACATGTAAATAATATATATATATATATATATTGGATAGGAACATGTTAATCAATATCAATTTCTTAAAAGTCACCCATTTTCCCACTTGTTGGTAACCTTGGCTTATTGGTGAAAGGAAATATGAAATACGGAAAAGTGCATAAATTTCCATCCACTTCGATTAAAATATTTCACTATGGGTCCGTTTGGATAGCACTTATTGTTGCTGAAAGTTGCTAAAAATTGATTGTTGCTGAAAACACTGTAGCAAAATAATTTTTAAATGTGTAAATAGTGTTGTGGGACCCACTTTTAATATTAAATATTGTGTGAACAGTGCGTGAACAGTATGTGAACAGTGCGTGAACAGTGAATTTTGTCCCCCAAAGTCAAAAAAACCGGCCAAAAAAAAAAAAAAAAAAAAGAGAAAACGTGAAATGAAAACGTGCCGCAACTTACATCCCCCAAAGTCAAAAAAACCGGCCAAAAAAAAAAAAAAAAAAAAGAGAAAACGTGAAATGAAAACGTGCCGCAACTTACCATGCAATCCAAACGCACACATATATATCACTATCAGAACTCAACAAAATATCTGATATATCAGACAAATAATGAATTTGCTCAAGAAATAGTTAATAGTTCTGCAACCAAATTTCCTCGTCAGTACACATCTCTTTCTCACTCTTTGTTAAGTGACCTACTCTATATTCACTTCAAGTGGCAGCTATAGACTAACTGGCTAACTTACAATAGTACCCAAAAAAATAAGTGAATTCAGAAAGTTATTAGAAAAGCAAGCAAAATTCCATTTTCGCAAGAGCGATGTACTCTGTCAGCAGCAAAAGCAAACCTTTATAGCCACAAACTTTAAGTTTTATGTACTTCAATTTCCCATCCATCATCATAAGGCATGTGAGGGCTTTATCATTTGGGCCCCACGATATCAATTGTTTTCTTTTGGGAAGTGGAGCCAGAAGATCTTTTTTTTGGGAGCCAGAAGATCTCAATGATCTTGATTGAGTCGAAGCCCATCTTTATAATTTTTGTTCAATCTTTGGCTATTGTCTGCACGCTTCCTTTTGTTGGTAAAAAAGAGGATCAATCGTAAAAAAGAATTTTATAATGAGGATATTTCCATTTATGGAATTCACCAATTCCCCAGTAAAAATCTGCCCACCTGGCTTGCAACAGTAGGACCAGTCCGTGGGACTTCCTCACTAAAGTCCATTACTCTCTTTCTCATCGAGTTTGCACACCTAAATAAAAATATTTTCAAATAAAGTTTTTTTCTTTTTTGGACAATACAATTTCAAAAAATTAATCAAAGATACATTTTTTTTTTAATAATTATTGATTTGACAAACCGTAGTTATCTTGAAAACTAGTTAAATTGTGATATTAAATACTAAGGTCGGGAGACATGGTATATTTTTATAATATTTTTTCACTCCTATATATTTTCACAATACTTAAATAAAGTTAATATAAATCTTTTACCAATCGAGTCCTAGAGTTTAGAACATAATAGTTTTTATATGGAATTTTTTTAACACCAACACTACTTTTATTAGCAAATCAAAACATATTGATATACTCCTCTGGATATGGTGAACTTTCTCAACAACATACGGGTAGCAATAATCCTCAATATATATATATATATATATTGGATAGGAACATGTTAATCAATATCAATTTCTTAAAAGTCACTCATTTTCCCACTTGGTGGAAACCTTGGCTTTAGGTGAAAGGAAATATGAAATATGGAAAAGTGCATAATTTTCCATCAAATTTGATTAAAATATTTCACTATGTATCAGAACTGAACGAAATATCTAACATGTTGGAGGTTTGCAAATCACAAATAGTGAATAGTTCTGCAAGAATATCAAAGGTTTGTATATCACAAATAATGAATTTGACCAAGAATTAGTTAATAGTTTTGCAAGTGCAACTACAAGCCATAGGTCTGCAACCAACAAGATTCCTCTTTAAGTGGCCTACTCTATAGTAACTCCAAGTGCAGCTATAGGCTAATAATATCAATTATTTTTAGTGGTTAAGCTTGATAATTGCAAAAAGCAACTTTTAATCATCATTAAATTAAAAAATTATAAAAAATTTTATGAGAAATAAAAAATAAAAATAATAAAATAATAAAAATTGTGCAACACCGGATCCTAACCCTTCCCAAGGCAAGTACTCTGTCAGGAGCAAAAGCAACCAATCTCATTTTATAGCCACAGAGGCTTTAAGGTTTCCTGGACTTCAAATTTTAAACTATAAAGAGGAGGCCACATGTCCTTTTTTCTTTTTCTTTTTCTTTTTTTTTTTTGTATTATTGGCTTGGCCCTATAAATACTACTTCTTTGTTGAATAGTAAAAAAAAATACCAGTTAAACATATCAAAGTTCTCTAAAGTCTAACTAAACCCGCATCAACAGAGATGAGCACCTTCAGGGAGAGAAGAATAGATGTTGCTAGTCATCCCTTAATTGTCGGAGCTGGCTGCATTCAAGAATCAGAAGCCAGCTACAATGAACAGATTAAATCCCTTAATTTCAGGACTTCATCAAGAGGATGCATGGGTAAGATTTTTAATTTTTTGTTTCTTTGTCATCATTTTACTTTGATATGATTTTTTTTATGTTTATATTGATTTTCTAATATGTTTTCAGATGATCGTTGATTTCTTGGACAAAGCACCGATATGTTGCATTACATGGGAGTTCGATCCCACACTCGAGAAGGTGCTTCACTTTGGTTTTTTTTACCGTAAGATATTCCGACGTGTTAGGAAGATTTTGTACTCGTATCACAAGAACCACCAGTTCTGTGGCGATGTTCTTAGCCGAATGATGGTGTCTCAAAATCTAGATGTCTTCCATCCGTATGATGGGGTGAGGAGGTTTTCTGATTTCGCTAAGGGAAGAAAACAAATGTTAGATACTTTGGCTGGCTTCTGGCCTTGGTGGTTAAGAAGTGCTTCCAAATGATAAAAATCTTGTTCACCTTTTTTTTAACTAAATTTATCTTCAGGTTCTAAAACACAACTTGATGTTACAATATTTTCACCCGGTTTATATGGCAATAAAATATTGGAACATGAAGTTGTGTTTTAGAGCCTTTCAGTGGAGATAAACTTGGGAAAAAATTAGTTTGAGAAAAGGCGAATAAGATTCTTCGTAATCATTTGGGAAGCACTTTTTGACCACTAAGGCCAGTAGCTAGCAAAAGTGTCTGATATCTAATTTCGTTTATGGATATTTTTCTTAGGTCCTTGACTTTTATACGCAATTTGGAAGAACATTTTATGAAAGGTATGCAAACAAAAAATGAAAGGATTTATAATTAGAATGAAACAAATAGAATAAAGAACAAAAAGATGAAAGAAATCAATGATGAATTAGAATATAAAAAGAGGGGCATAGTTCTTTCTCATGACTGCAAAATGAACCCAAGGTATGTAACTTCTCATTATTTTGAGAATTTTTTTTTCCTGTGTATTAAAATTTTTTATGGTTCTTTGTTTTAGATGTTGCATTATCTGAACGATAAAGAAAAGTTTTAGACGGAGCAGAGTCGGTTCTGTTTCATTGCAAGTTGGATCAAATCCTCATGGAGAAAGGTTCTTTTGTCGGGAAGATGTACATGAACTACGCAACTTCTTCAATTCAAGAAAAAAGTCATTAGAAAGAGTGATTAGAGAAGGAACCTTCTGTGTAATTAATGCATTAAGATCATTTTTTACCAAATCTCAATTTGTGTAATTATGTATTTTTCCTGCTTTTGTACTTTTTTTTTTTTAACATAATTTATGTAAAGACCTGCTTTTGTACTTGATCCCTTGTTAGTTGTTTTGTTTTATGAAATTCCTCTGTGACTAGACTACCCAATCTTTCTTCATAAAATATGGATATTGATTGTTAGAAACCAAATGATCAATTGGAATTTAAAATTTGCATCCGGTTCTGGGCTCTAGCTTGTTCAAAAGCCTTGGTCCAGACTTAGAGCAGGTTGTTGGATGTGTCTAAAAAGCATTGAGATGCTGAAGTAGTGCTTTTTATTAGTTTAATTTAAATTTTGGGTTAATGTTAAAATAATAGTAGATCAATTTCTTTGTTTAGGTTGCCTACAATTACCCCAAAAGAGGTTATTTTTAATAGCATTTAGTAACCTTTGGAATCCTGATCCTTCATCTGTTATGTAAAAGTAAAATCTTGACCATCCAACCATGCTAAAGACGTAACAATAAACAAAACATAACATTGACAACTAAAACAAATCGAGGGCATGTGGCATGAGCTTTAAAATAAAAAAGGCAAGGCCAGGGCTTTTCTTTAGAAAGTTTTCTTATGTTAAATATTAAAAAATGAAAAAGAGAGGTTATAGGCTGATCAAAATGGGTGCTGGACTGGTAGGATTTTTTTTGCTTTGGCTTAGGTTCTCCTCCGTGATTTTTGCCAGGGCTGTCAATGTTCTACACAACCCGCGAACACAACACAAACCCGACACGGGTTTTTATGGGTTAGGGTTGGGCCTTAATGGGTTTTGATCATAAATGGGTCAACCCAAAAGCGACATGATAGGAAACATGTCATAAGCAGATCAACTCGCATAATCCGCAATAGACACATTTGATATGCCAATTTATTTGTGTCAACCTGAAATGACTCACTTAATACAACTTATTTAACTTGTATAAAAAATAAATATTCAATTTATTTTAGATTTGTCAAATACCTTTTATATCCAATATATATTTTAAATTTAAAAAGAAAAGTGAGTAATTACAAAAACTTATAAGGGATATAATTGGAAATTAAAACTTTATAAACCTTCTCTAAACTCTAGAAACTCTAAATCTCTAAACCTTCTTATAAATATCTAATTTTTTTTATTTTTTATTTTAGCCATACTACTCACTCAAACACTCTACTATCTTATAGTCTCACACCCAATTCTCAAACTCAAAGTCTCATACTGGTTATTGCTCTCTCTCTCTCTCTCTCTCTCTCTCTCTCTCTCTCTCTCTCTCTCTCTCTCTCTCTCTCTCTCTCTCTCTCTCTCTCTCTCATGTGTTTAGTGAGTTTTAGAATTAAAGAAAACCATTTTCTTGGTGTTTCAAAATTCTACAATATTTTTTTCTGCATAATGTTTTTGTTCTATAAACTTTGAACCTATGTGCCAGGGTTATAGCTTTTGTCTTGTGTCCGTGTGCCATGTGTGTGTGTGCATGTGCGTGTGTGTGTGTGTGTGTTTTTTTTTTTTGGGTGTTTGTATTAGTGTTGGACACCATTTGCATATCTTGCAAGTGGGTTCATTGAGATAGTTTATAAACTAGATCTGATAGGTATTTTTTTTTAAACTGTTGAGGCATGATCATATTTTGTAACTACTAACACTATATATATATATATATATATTGGGCATAGAACTTGCACAAATGAAATTGGATGAGCTTGTGGAAGATGTCATGAATTTGGACATCAACAAAGAATCTATGGATGATAATCGTAGTCATTGTCAGGACTAGCCTACTGTTTACTTTAATTATTTCAATATTGATACTTAGCATTTGGCGAGTTCCAAGGATATTATTTTTTTGTTGAACTATGTTATTTTATTTTTGTTAAACTATGTTATTTTGAATTTGGATTGAAGTGTATGCACTTCTTTTGGAGTGTAAAAAACTTATTTCTAGATGAATGTTATCTTTTTGTTGAACAATATTATTTTGAATATGGGTTGAAGACTTGAAGTGTATGCACTATTTTGGGATGTAAGAAAAATTATTTATAGATGGATGTTATATTTAATACTATGTAGGTTGAAATGGGTTATGATAGATTTGTGTTAACAAAACACAACTCATTTATTAAGCATGTCAAATGGGTTGGGTCAGGTCAACCCGCCTTATTAATAGGTCAGGTTAAGGTTGAAGGATCATGATACGATTATTAAATGGATCAGGTTAAGGTTGAGTCATTCTTGAACCCAACTCATATATATATATATATATATATATATATGTAAAATTGCAAATATTATTTACTTCGAAGAACTTTAATAATCATAGCAAAATAATTTACTCTAAAAATCTTGTAATATTTTTAGTTAATTAGAACAATTAAAAAATGGTACATACACAAGAATTTTGATACACTTTAATTGAGTATACGATTCATATTAATTTTTGTAAATTCAAGAAAGTGGTTTTATTATTACATTTCCAAAAAAATCATTTAATAATCACTATTATGTATTACTTTAACATACCATTAGAAAGGCACACAATAAGTAACAAGTAAAGTGCCATATCCTTTCATGAAATTGCCACGAGCATTGTTAAGAACTTCGGTGGCAGGTAGTGTTTAAGGGTTGATTGAAATTTTGGAGGATATGAGTGACCTCCAGAATTGAGAGGGCGCAGAGAGAACAGGAAACAAAATTGTTGGTTAATTTTGCATGATCTTAGCCAAATACCTATTTGTATGTGTACCATATTACAATCCTGAATAGTAGATTAACTACCTATGTGATCTAGGAACTCCTTATGCCAGCTGGCATAACTACCTCTAACAACCTATTAATCAGTCACATGCACCAACAATGGAGCACATTGGTAAGAAATTTCTAATAACATTGTTTAAGTTTTGTAGAAATATGTGTGAATAAAAAAGTGCGTGAAAATATGTGTTATGATGTTTAAACAATTTTTGTTGTTTAGATACTATTACCAAATGGGACCTTAATATCTGCTACACTACTTTTTTTGTTGTTGAAATGTTTGCTACACTACTAAAATAGCATAATACTTCACTTACACATATCCCTAAGTAATTACAACAGTCTTTGAAACTACTAAATAGTCTAGAAGCTGTTTGATATTGTTGCTTAAATAATAGTTTTTAGTGTTTAAACAACAATAACACTTCTGACATATATTTCCATAACACTCAAACACGTATTTCTACAATACTGAAAACTAAACAACAATACTTAAACACTGCTACCAGACGGGTCTCTAAAGTGTTTAAGGGTTGATTGAAATTTTGGAGGATATGAGTGACCTCCAGAATTGAGAGGGCGCAGAGAGAACAGGAAACAAAATTGTTGGTTAATTTTGCATGATCTTAGCCAAATACCTATTTGTATGTGTACCATATTACAATCCTGAATAGTAGATTAACTACCTATGTGATCTAGGAACTCCTTATGCCAGCTGGCATAACTACCTCTAACAACCTATTAATCAGTCACATGCACCAACAATGGAGCACATTGGTAAGAAATTTCTAATAACATTGTTTAAGTTTTGTAGAAATATGTGTGAGTGAAAAAGTGCGTGAAAATATGTGTTATGATGTTTAAACAATTTTTGTTGTTTAGATACTCTTACCAAATGAGACCTTAATATCTGCTACACTACTTTTTTTGTTGTTGAAATGTTTGCTACACTACTAAAATAGCATAATACTTCACTTACACATATCCCTAAGTAATTACAACAGTCTTTGAAACTACTAAATAGTCTAGAAGCTGTTTGATATTGTTGCTTAAATAATAGTTTTTAGTGTTTAAACAACAATAACACTTCTGACATATATTTCCATAACACTCAAACACGTATTTCTACAATACTGAAAACTAAACAACAATACTTAAACACTGCTACCAGACGGGTCTCTAAAAAAACTCTTTGTATTTTCATTCACCTTCTTCACTTCTACTCATTTATATACAGTTTTTACATATAAATGAGTAGAAGTTTTTATTCAATGACGGTAGCTTACGATTTTGATGTTGAAATCAAACGTTGTGAATTTTATGAAGGTTGTGATTTGCTTTAAGTCTTTAGGTTTTTGGAAATTTGGTTTGGGAAAGTCATAAATTTATTTTGTTTTGGAACTAAAGAAAAAGAAACATTATAAGTTACCACTGATGATGTTAGTTTTTTTTTTTTTTATCATTATTATTTTGTGTTAGAACTCATAATTTGTAGATTTCTTAGTAGATTATTTTACAGCTATTTTGTGCGAGATGAGCCATAATGATAAAAAATAAAAATCGACAATGATGTCACTGTATTTTTCACTTTTTTTTAAAGGATGTTGAAGTGCAAATAAAAACAATTAAATGACAACAAATGATTTCCTCAATTTGATTGAGATAATAATTGGGTATTTGCAATTGAGATCTCCATATTTGATTATCAGAATATAGTAGTTGAGGAAGTGTTTGAGAGGTTGTTTAAATTTATGTAATTTTAGGATATAAAAGTATTTCCTGCTTTAAATTCTTATTCATGGATTTTAAAATCATTTAATTTGTTTAAAAAATAAAATCTACTTTTAACGGTGAATATTATAATATTTTATAGTCTTATATACAGAATTTTCAAAATAAAATATGAATTAAGAAAATCATGTTTCAAAATATTCAACAATATTGTGGACTTAATATACATAAGAATTATTTCAAATGAAATTGTAAAGTATCATCTACAATATTAAAAAAGTTGGGTCTCCAAACTGGCAGATGCACACTACATAGACATGTGTCCCTTGCTTAAAGCATAATATAATAGCACATGTCATCTCTTCTTAAAATTAGGGGTTCACAATGAGAATGAATATTCATCTACTACTAAATCATTTTCGTTCAAAAAAAAAATCATTTCATTTTCTCTAAATTAATTTATATAGGTAATGGCCTTTAAAGCCACTTTAATTCATATTTGTTGTGATTAATTAATATTTTGCAAAATCATAATTTTATTCATATTGAAGACAATAAATGTCACCATAAAATGTTTCCTTTTCACGAGTCCAAATCTTTTGTCTCACTTTTTTTGCTCTACTCTATACTCCACCAATAAATATTTGTCACGTGTTCACTTAATTAATTAAATACTTCTATTAATTAATAACTGTAATATTAATAAGTCAATAATGATAATATTTAATTAATTAGATGAACACATAACAAATATTTATTGGTAGAATATAGAGCGGAGGAGGCAAAGTAGGATAGAAGATTTGGACCCTAAAAGTTAGATTTTGCAACTAGTAGATGCATACAATAGTCACACATCTTTCTGTCTTAATCTATACTACAATGACATGTGATTTCCTATATTTATTTGTATTATATGGACAAACAACTTCATGTGTCAAACGATTATTTGTATATGTCAATATGTTTGCCATGTGTCAATAATAACTTACAAATTTGAATGAAATAAATGTATTTCTTTAATATGATATTTATGTTCAGGTTTTAAATTTTATTTATGAGCACTAATTCTTAATTTGTTATCTGCCTCTTAATTTTCCTAACCATTACCCTCCAATGGCTATTCAAGTGATAGATTTAAAAACAAAGGATTAGCTTTTATTTTTTTGCTCCTCCTATGATGTCACGTTGGATTTGACGAGTCATGGTTAACCAAGCATCTAGCTTCTGCCACATTTAATTGTCCTTAGCTGTTATGTTTATACTCATAATAATTACCAAACACCAAAGACAGCTATTGCTATTCAATTTCCCCACTTGACAAAGATATGCTGGTTTAATTAATCTCCATCGGGTCCTCCCAAATCTGCTAATGACATTATCTTCCTAGAAATGCTTCATATTTTTTGATTAGTTAAAAAACGTCTTCATATTTTGTATATATTTGTCTTCTCTTTGGTCATTGGAAAGGATCATGGCAAAGTGAAAGAAAGATTCTTGTCTTCTCTTTGGGCGGCTGTTACTTTAAAACTGTATGGTGTTGTACTCCTCTTTAAGGCTACGTACAATTGATTCCATGTAATGACTTATTTGCAGGTATGGCCAAGATTACAAAATTTTTTCTTGAACCGTAGCCCATTTGGATTTGTACTTGCTTCAAAGTTATTTCAAATCAATGCCAAAATGTATGTATTATAGAGGAACCTAGACTTCATGTTTGCTTGAGAGGATTTAAGTGACGCATCAAATATGTTATTGATGTTTAGGGGATAATAAACAAGAAGTGATATACATACATACATATATATATATATAAAATACTAATTTGATGGAGTTTGAGAGTGTTCAGCATAAGTCGATTTGTATTCTGTTGCATGCACTATTAACTTCATTTGGTAAACATTAGAAATTGTGAAGATAAGAGTTTTGTATATTTTTTAAATATTAATGGATATATTTTAAGATTAAAGGAAAATTTTACATAAGAGTTAAAAGGTTATAATTCGGATGCAAAAAAGAAAGAAGGTCTAGACTCTAGACTAACATAAAACTTTAAAATTAGTGTTGAACTCGTCATAAGATAAAAAAAAAAATTAAAAAAAAAAAATAGAAAACTAGGAGGTTTCATGTCTTTTAAAACTGGAATAGACAAAAAATCTTAAGTTTTTTGTTGTGTACTTTATATATATATATATATATATATATATATATAGAGTTCTAATTGTCTATTTTTCTGGTCGAAGATCTTCAACAAGAGACTACTTTTAAGTAAAAAAAAAAAAAAAATTATTGTAGGATAGTCTAGAGCTAATTCATGATAAATGTCTTCCTAATTATGACTGGGGTTACACAAGAAGTTTCCACTTGTGAAGATTTTATTTTCATTGTTATGATGGTTAGAATTTATTTAAATGACATTTTGAAATGAATTTGATCAAGCTCTTTTTTTTTTTTTTCAACCTTTATTTTCACTTGGAGTTACTAATTTTCATTCACTTTTAGTGTGTGTACCTTTGAGCAAAGTGAAAATATATAACTTTTGTTAAACTATTTTGTGCATTGCCCAGGTTAATCACTAATTTTACTTAAAAATTGAAAGAGAAATACCAATGTTAGAAAGACTAGTTCTTTTGGACTGCAGCATATCAGGGGCCTTGGAGGCTTGGAGGCCATGTGGCTAAAGAGTTTGGTATTACTGTAAAGTAAACCAAAACCCTAATCCCTCTTGGTTTTAAGATTTAGCCCTTTATTTTAATGCATTCCTATTTGTTACCTAAAAGTTTTTAAGTTTTTCATCTTTAACCTATGTAATTAATGGAATAACATATCATTTCTTGCCCACGGTTTTAGTAGTCAGGTGGTGTCCAGATCAATATTGAAAATTACTAAACTTAATTATACAAAAATACAAATTTGAACAAATATGGAATTGAATAACTTTAAATTTATAATGGACATCGTTGTAACTTGTAACGTGTAAGTGGAGATAGTGAAAGATATTTTTGGGAAAAATAGTCAATCAATACAATAATACACTGCAAACTCTTCACATTTGTCTAATTTTGAGGGCGATTCCGACAATTTAAGTAGCGATTACGATTTGAGTTTGAAGTTAATTTATTTTACTATTCATCTTATTTTTGCTACTATTTATAAGTATCACTACACTTTTTGGTATTATTAATGAGTTCTACTATACTATTTCAGTTAGTTTTTACTTTTATCTATAATATTTTAAACAAAATGTTTTCAATTTCAGTTAAATAAATAGTTCCCAAACGGACCCTTAAAATCATGCATGGTACATTTTAGGAGGATCAATTATAAAAAATATTGTTAAATAAATTATAACTTAACCACACGTGATTGAATTGAAATTTAGTTTGAAATTTGAACAAAATGTTTTCAATTTTAGTTAAATAAATAGTTCTCAAATGGACCCTTAAAATCATGCATGGTACATTTTATGAGGATCAATTATAAAGAATATTGTTAAATAAATTATAATAACCAGA
Organism: Quercus suber; assembly: GCF_002906115.3. Taxonomy (NCBI): domain Eukaryota; kingdom Viridiplantae; phylum Streptophyta; class Magnoliopsida; order Fagales; family Fagaceae; genus Quercus; species Quercus suber. Next base: position 430,529 of record NW_027069851.1, read on the forward strand.
TGTGATTGGATTGAAATTTAGTTTAAAATTTGAAATTTTAACCATCTCATACACTTTTACAAGATCAAATAGATTAGTCTTTATGTGGAGAGAAAAAAAAAAAAATGCATCGGCTCTCGTAAAGGGTCAGTTAATGAGAGAAGCGGCAGAGAGTCAAAAGTGTGCTCTATAATAAGACTAATTTTCGTTCCTAAAAGCTTGCATAAAGTTTTTTTTGTTACTTTAAAGTACGAGATAATGTGTTTTCACCAAAGTTGCAGCTCATATTCCCCAGTCCGTGCTCTGTGGTCAGATCAGAAAATGTGATCCTGAAGAGATACACTTTACTCTATTGCCCTGGATATGGTGAACTTCCTCGACAACATACGTGTAGCAATAATCCTCAACGTATATAGTTGTGATATATAAATATATTTTTACCAATAAAAATAAACAAAAAGTATTGGTAGAAATTGGTGCTGGATATATAGCCTGGATTGACTCTTAAATTGAATTGACATGTAAATCAATATATATTTATATTTATTGGGTAGGAACATGTTAATCAATATCAATTTCTTAAAAGTCACCCATTTCCTCACTTGGTGGAAACCTTGGCTTTTTAGGTGAAAGGAAATATGAAATATGGAGAAGTGCATAAATTTATTCCATAACTTTGATTAAAATATTTCACTATGTATCAGACAGGCAGGTATCTCTGTCACTAGATTCACTCCAAATGTAGCTATAGACTAATACCAAAAAAATAAATGAATTCAGAATTTTCATTAGAAAAGCAAACAAAATACCAATTTTTCAAGGCATGTACTCTGTCAGAAGCAAAAGCATTTTATAGCTACAGGCTTTAGGTTTCATGAACTTCAAAGTTCAAAGTTCAAACTTTAAACAATTGAATAAAGAAATGTTAAATATAAATATTTACAGAAGAGGTCAGGTTTTTTTTTTTTTTTTTTTTTGGCTTGGCCCTAAAAATGGGTCATGAAATCAATTTTTTCATTCATCATCAGAAGGCACGCGAGGGCTTTACTAATAACTGGCTATCTTCCCATAGTATCAAAAAAATAAATGAATTCAGAGTTTTCATTAGAAAAGCAAACAAAATTAAAATACCGATTTCTCAAGGCAAGAAAGAGGATCAATCGTAAAAAAATATTTTATAATGGATATTTCCATTTATGGAATTCACCAATTCCCCAGTAAAATCCAGCCCGCCTGGCTTGTAAGATCAATCCGTGAGACTTCCTCACTAAAGTCCATTACTCTGTCTTTCTTTAAATAATTTTTTTTAAAGCTAAAATACAAAAATTACCCTTTAACTTTCTTTAGATTTCATTTCAATCTTTTAATTTTACTTTCATTCATTTCAATTCTCTAAGTTTTAGATTTATTCAATTATAACCTTTCAGTTAATTTTTGTTAAAATTTTTTGAAAGAAAAAAATATGGAAAATATTTTTCAATCATTAATTGAATTTTTTTTAATTTAAAAAATTTGAAGAAAAATTTATGAAATTGAAAAAATTAACCATAACATATAACAAAAGTTAATGGAAAAACTTTAATTGAATAAATTTGAAAATTAGAGGATTGAAATGAACAAAAGCAAAGTTAGAGGACTGAAATGAAATCTGAGGAAACTTAAATGATCAATTTTGCATTTTACCCTTTTTTTATAATGCAATTTCAAAAAGTTAATCCAAAGATACAATTTTCTTTTCTTCTATAATTGTTTATTTGATAAGTTGTGGTTATTTTGGGAACTAGATAAATTGTGATATTGAATATTAGAGTTTAGAACAACGCAGTTTTTACATGGATTTTTTCAGTACCAATACTTCTTTTATTAGTAACAACTATAACATATCATTATTATTTATTGTGAAAATGTTTTATACCTAAACTTGTTTTAAGGAAAACATGGAATTAATTGTATATAAGAAAAGCTTTGTGAGAAATGCTATGATTGGATTAGATATATCAGTAATTTTTTTATTTTTTTTGGTTGAGATATATCAGTAATCAATAATCAGTTCGTTATAGCAAAATAACAGTGTCCAAGCGAGTACCGAAGGCCAAGGACAATGTAACATAATCTAAAGATTGATACGCATCTTGCATATTGATATTATTTTAGAAACATATTATAGGAAGACAAACAAAAAACGAAATTAGAAATGAAGCCGTATGAAGAACAATGCATTCTTAATTAACTAATAGTTGATATCTTCTGGGTTTCTTTTCTTTTTAAAAAAAAATATATATATACTCATATACATGTAATCATCCCTTGATTTTATTATTATAATTTTTCATGTCAACCCTAGTGGAATATGGTTTGACTTGCATCTAATGTTCTAGTGCATTACTTAATAATGACACGACACATATTCTAAAATAATCATATGTCAATTCTTGTATTTATTCTAATGTATTTGAGCACTTTACAGAAGCCTAGCTCTAATGGAACGTATTTAGAAGGTACAAGATCAACCCTTTTTTTTTTTGGGAGAAGATGCAAAACCAACTTGATGTATAGAAATTGAAAATTTTTCTTCCTTCATAGATGCCTATATGTTTCCAATGCGCTATAAAGTGACGTGAACCTTTAGTCCTTTACACTCTGATTACTTCTTGAATTGGAGTATTGGACCATGTACTACGATACACCGTTCACGCGTACAAGAGGGGTTGATATTCTGCAGCATCTTTTCATTTTCTCTAAAATGATTTGTCTTAACTGTATGATTAGTATCAGGACACCCTGGACTTAATTAGATAGGGATACTTGGATATTAAATAAGGAAGGAGTGGAGAAACAAAGCTTAGACAATTTTTTGGTTTTGGTTCAATTAGAGCATTATTATCAGCTCTTCTATAAATATGTCATTTTAACATACCAAAAATGCTACTTTATTATTTTAAAACATCATTTTACAATTATATCACATCTTTTATTCTTCAATTTTATACATTAAAATAATATATACAAATATTAAAATAACATTTAAAAACTAACAATATATATAAAAATAAATAAACCATTTCAACTACTCACCGCCACCCACACCACAGCTCACCGCCATCCCCCACCACAGGCCTCCCCACCACAGCCAACCACTGTTACAAACTCATCACCATAACCCACAACCCACCATTGTTACAAAAAACAACCCAAATGCAAAACAAAACCAAAATCAGCCCAACCACATGCAGCTAACATAAACCAGCAAACCACAATACCTCCGGCCAAAACCACCACTAATCACCACCACCTCAAAATACCAAACCTACAAAACTACAATCCAATTTCTCAAACCAAATCCAATCCCCAAAATCAACCATAAACAATCCAAACAAATAAGGGATTTCGGTGAAGGCGGGTTGCTTCGCGAGCGCATCAACGGAGGGGAAGCGAGCTGCTTGGCGAGTAGCAAGCGGTGTTGGCAGAGGCGAGCGATGTTGGCATCGGAGGAGATGCGAGCTACGTGGCGAGTGGAGGAGGCGATCTTTGACGAGAGGTTGAGGCGATCTGCTGGTGAGCGGCGGAGTCGAGCTGCAGGTGGAGAGATCACTGTGGTGGATTGTAAGAGAGGCCGAGATAGGGAGAGAGGAGAGAGAAGGGCTGAGAGAAAAGAGAGGTATACGGTTCAGAGAGAGGGAGAAAAAGGAGATAAAATTAATGAGAGGAGAGAGAAAAATAATAATAAATTAATTTATTCATATAACATTCTTGTCCGTACCGTTCCAAAGTTGGAACTTCACTGCTCACTTATGCCAAATGTTTTGGCACTTAGAGACCGTTTGGCCTCAGCTTTTACGTTTTGCTTTTGCGTTTTTTCCTTTTTTTTTTTTTTTTTTTTGGCTTTCAGGCTATAAATTCACATTTTCGGTACTGTGCGGCTACTGTTCAATGAACAGTAGCCGCACTTGTTGACTTTTGACACATAATCAGTACATTTGTACACTGTTCACGGACCCACAATTTTCACTTTTCAGCAACTTTTTCATTAAAAATGGGTCCCACGATACTATTCACACATTTAAAAATTATTTTGCTACAGTGTTTTCAGTTTTCAGTTTTCAGTTTTCAGTTTTCAGCTACATCCAAACAGGCCCTTAGAACACCTTATGTGAAATGATTTTTGGTGTTTGGTGTGCCAAATGCCAAATATCGCCTATTTGGTAGAGCATTTCAAACACACTTTTAAGCATTTTAAACACATTTACACACATTTTTACACGCTTTTCACCCATACGCATATCAAAAATACCCAAACAACATTACTTAAACTTCTCTATCAAACACCCGCATTGGCACACTGATGGGAATGCTCTTATTTTAGCATTATCCATGAAGAAAATGGATATGCTACAATTTAGCATATATGCCTTGTGGCTTCCACATACACACATACCATGTACAATGTAATAATTTGTGTGCAACAAGTATTATCATTTGCTGGATTAACTTTAAAAATAATAATAATAATTAGGCATGCTAGTGAAAAAAGTGAAATTTATAATTAAAAAAAAAAAAGTAAATAAACTAAGGAATAAAACAAAACCAAACATAGAATTGTTATGGAACTAGCTAGATAGTGTATGACTATGAGTTAGAGCAACAAAAGCTAGTTTGTATTATGTGAATGCAGTAAAAGATTAAAGAACAATAAAAAGAATCCTACGAATAGTTATAAATATATTTAACGTTTCAAAAAATAGCATTAAATGATTATTACTTTCCACCTTGTTTACCTAATTAATAACAATTTTTCTTTATCTTTATTTATTACTTTTCATAGATCTCATTGAGTATTGTTTAACTGTGTCTCTTTCTTCCTAAAATTGTTGGATATATATGAATCTAAGTAAAAATATATATATATATATATATATTAAGAAAGTTTGAATTTATCTTTCTATCAAAGTCCTTGGGTGCCAATGAGTAAATTTAAAATATATATAATTTGAGATTTTATTAGTATGCTAGGTTTGCTAGAACCACCCCTAGACAATTCGCATAATGAGCAAGAACCTTGTGGTTTCCCGTTTCAACACATTTTAGCAAAAATTGATCATGACAACAACTCNATAATAATAATAATTAGGCATGCTAGTTGAAAAAAGTGAAATTTATAATTAAAAAAAAAAAAGTAAATAAACTAAGGAATAAAACAAAACCAAACATAGAATTGTTATGGAACTAGCTAGATAGTGTATGACTATGAGTTAGAGCAACAAAAGCTAGTTTGTATTATGTGAATGCAGTAAAAGATTAAAGAACAATAAAAAGAATCCTACGAATAGTTATAAATATATTTAACGTTTCAAAAAATAGCATTAAATGATTATTACTTTCCACCTTGTTTACCTAATTAATAACAATTTTTCTTTATCTTTATTTATTACTTTTCATAGATCTCATTGAGTATTGTTTAACTGTGTCTCTTTCTTCCTAAAATTGTTGGATATATATGAATCTAAGTAAAAATATATATATATATATATATATAAGAAAGTTTGAATTTATCTTTCTATCAAAGTCCTTGGGTGCCAATGAGTAAATTTAAAATATATATAATTTGAGATTTTATTAGTATGCTAGGTTTGCTAGAACCACCCCTAGACAATTCGCATAATGAGCAAGAACCTTGTGGTTTCCCGTTTCAACACATTTTAGCAAAAATTGATCATGACAAAACTCAAATTTATTGAAGATAGGGGAAATTGAGATCAAAAAAGAAAATAAGGAAGAGAGCAAGACCAGAAGAGTAGCATTAGATCTTGTGGAGTGTTAGTCAATGAGAGAAGGTGGCTGAGTGTCAAAACTCAAAATTGTGTTCTATAATAAGATTAAATTTTCGTTACTAAGCTTGCATAAAGTTTTTTTTTTTTTTTTTTTGGGTAAATTCCACTCAACTATCCTAGGATTTGGGCCAATACCAACTAGATCCAAGACTTTTAAAAAACAACCAACTTGGTCCTTAAAAGACAATTTTATCCTTGACTTCGTTTAGCAGAGTTACTTTTTCCTCACATTCTATTCACTCTTCTCTTTCTCATCTCAGATCCCTCTCTTCACTCTCTTCTCTCATGTTTTATAAAAGTTTACTATAAAACATTACCTCAATTCTAAACAAATTATTCCTGGTTTTAGATTTTAGCATCAATTAAAAGAAAAGAAAAAAAACAACATAAATAATAGAAAGCTTAATTGTTAATTGCATACTAAGAAAACAAATAAGACTAATAAATTAATGCAAATAAGTTACCATTCTGCCCTTACAAAAATTATAAAACTAAAAAAATAAAATAAAATAAAAAAAAGCTTTTTTTTGTACAGGTCAGTATTGCCCGAAATTGGCCGGTACATAGCCAATACAGTCGGTATTTAAACCGGTACGAAACGTTGGCGTTTCGATACCGGTATACGTACTAGTACGGTACATACCAGCTGATACCGGTACAGTATCGACTCCTTTGATTTTGAGATAAACCCTGAATAAAAAAAAATACCCACAAATATGCAAAAGACCATACCCAAACTGCCTTTCAAACCCAAATCGAAAATCACCAAATCCTTATATCACATAAGAAAACTCAATCCCTAAATTGACCTAAGACCCAAACCAGCAAAGAACCAAACCAAAAGAGAAATATAATAAAATAAAATAAATTCGAGAAAGAAGATAGAGATCAGTGGCCACCAGTGGTGATGTCACTAGTGGTGGTGGCGAAGCTCATGGGTCTTTGCCACACGTTCCCTTGACGTTTGACACACAAATCCAAACCTAGAAATAGAGACCCAAACCTAGAAAAAAAATACCCAAACACATTTGGCACCAGATTAGAGCTGTTGGTGTGGAACAATAGCAATGGTGGTGATGCGAAGCTCGAAAATCCCTAGCCAAATGTCTCCATGGCACTAATTTTAAGAGATAGTGGAAGATGGTAGTGGAAAAACGTGGGTTTTGGCCATGAAAGAGGGAGCCTTCAACCACCATGGATGTGGGTGAGAGAGAGAGGGAGCTATTGTGGGTGAAAGAGAAAAAAGAAGAAGAAGAAGAAAAAGCCAGAGTTATGAGAGAAAGATGAGAAGGGTTTGGGTATGAGATGAGGAGAAGACAAGAGTTTAGGCTAAAGTAATGGTGCTAACGGAATCAGGGACAAAGTTATCTTTTGAGGATTAAGTTGGATACTTTTAAAAAATTTTGGACTTAGTTGGTATTAGCCCAAATCTCAAGATGGTTTAGTGGAATTTACCCCTTTTTTTCAAGGAAGAAAGGGATACCATTAAACAACACCCCAATGATGTCTATGAAAAGTAATAAATGAGGATAGAGAAAAATTGTTATTAATATATCTTAAGACATATAACTTTATTAGGATATAGATAAATTCAATACTTCTTAAGTCAAAATTGACTAAAAAATAATTGAATACTCATCTACCCAAGTTACATAACTAGTCATTCTTTTAATATGTTTACCAAAAGCAACTCGTTTAATATATTGAGCTAAAAAATAATTCCTTCAATATTTTGAGCTAAAATATGATTTGGGTTATTGATATGGTTGAGTTCCTTGTCCAGGTTCACCTCTTGGAGAAAGATGTGGAGAACCCAAATGGCGTTGGCATTTTGGTAGCTAATTGCAGAGAAAGGATGAAGAAGATTCCTTTGGTGCGTATTCAACATTGCTGCAGGGAGGCGAACAAGTGTTTTAATGCGTTGGCACGCAAGGGAGCCTCTCTAACACAGGATTTTACCATTTTCATGGAACCCCCCCCCCCCCCCCATCTGATGTAGCGTTCCTTCTTAATTTAGATTCTACTGATACTGTGTATTTTCGTGCTGTAGCCTCTGTTGTAGATGGCAGTTAGTTTTTGTTCATGCATTATCCTTTTCACCCAAAAAAAAAAAAAAAAATCCTTGTCCAAGTTCAAATAGTGTTAAAGTTTGATGTATTTTTAACTTTAATAATATAAAAACGGGGGGAGAGAGAGAGAGAGAGAGAGAGGGAGGGGGGGGATCCTGATTGATATATACATAGGCCTAGATACCTATTCAGCAAAAAGGAAAATAGTGGGCTAGGGACTAGTACCTTACTTCGTGAATGAAATATTCCCCAGTGGTTAGATCAGAAGATGTGGTCCTGAATAGATGCACTTTACTCTACTGCCCTCTGGATATGATGAACTTCCTCCAGAACATACACGTAGCAATAATCTTATAATCCTCAACATATATAGTTGTAATATATAAATATATTTTTACCAATAAATAAACAAAAAAGAGTTGGTAGAATTTGGTGCTGGATATATAGCCTGAATTGTCTCTTAATTAATTGAATTGACATGTAAATCAATATATATATATATATATATAGAGGAGAATGTTAACCAGTACGTAAGAACATGTTAATCAATATCAATTTCTTAAAAGTCACCTATATTGTTGGAAACCTTAGCTTAGAGGTAGGAAATATGAAGTATCTGTTTGGCAAGATTATTTTTGCTAATTTATTTTACTATTCAGATAATTTCACTGATAATGAATTTGCCCAAATTAGTTAGTACGTCTGCAACCAACAAGTTTCCTCAGTACACATCTCTTGCTCTCTATTAAGTGGCCTACTCTATAGTCACTCTAAAGCGCAACTATAGACTAATAATACCAATTTCCCAAGGTATGTATTATGTCAGGAGCAAAAGCTACCAATCCCATTTTATAGCCACGGGCTTTAAGTTTCATGGACCACAGAGTTCAAACTTTAAACCATGTAATAAAGAAATGGGTCCGGTTAATGTGTGCCCTAAGGACATACATTAAACTATCCATATTTGAAAACATTTTCTTGAAAATTGAAAAAATTGTCAATACTTTTTCAATTCTCAAGAAAAATGTTTCTAAAAATGAATAGCTTAATGTAGCAAAATCCATAAAGAAATGTTGAATCTAAATATATACAAAAGAGGCCACGTTTGTTTTTTTTTATTTTTCTGGGAAGTGGAGTTAGAAATTTTTTTTTTTTTTTTTTGGGAGCTAGAAGATCAATGATCTTGAAGCACCGTCTTTATAATTTTTGTTCAATCTTGACTATTGTCTGCATGCTTCCTTTTTGTGGTGAGCAAAGCTTTGTTGTTTATTGTTAGTGCGTGTGGTTGGCACATGGCGGTCTCATTTTGAAAATTCAAACCTATCCCATCCCAAACCTTTTTCTTTTTTGTCTCGCATTCTTTGCAAAAATGTTACAACAAAATATACAAGTAAATATACATACATATATATATATATATATATAATTTCTTTTTTGAGAAGAAAGATAAAAGTACCTTGGTAGAGTTGTTAAACAATTCATTTTTAGTTTTAAACAACATTACACACACTTTTTTACCCACACGTATTTCAAAAAATTATAAACAACATTACTCAAACAGACCTAGTTTTGTTTTACTTTATTTTTATTTTTTTTAACCAACATTAACCTTTAGATCTATTTTAAATAGATCCTGACCATATATCCAAATCCATTTTGTCACTATTAGCACAAATATCACTTACTCTCTCTAGTCTCTACTATTTCATACTGAAATATTCAACAGTCTCTAATCTCTCTCTATGTCTTTCTTCAAGTAATCTCTCCCGCAAACACAAACTCACCATCACATTAACAACAGACACAAATCTACAATCTCACCCACAATATACACAAACGAGAGAGAAGGAAGAGAGACCCATTCTAGCAAGAGAGAGAAACGGCCACCGATTTAAGATGAGCAGCAAGGAAAGGAAAATAGATGCTACTAATGTCAATCTTATTGATATTTTTCCTCAGCTCTCTGCGCTTGATGCTTTCAAAGATAAGAGACCAAATGCAATAGATATACAGAAATTGACGAGTGTGATTTCTTCACTTCGACGAGAGTGAGCCAAGACCATAAAAAGGGCGAGTTCTCAAGCAATATCATTAACCGTATGAGAGTGAGCCAAGACCTTAAAGTCAACCATCCATTTCATAGGGTGAAAAGCCCACCTGACATTTCTGCTGGAAAAAAAAGCAGATATTCAACACTTCCGTTGGCTTCTGGCCAGGGTTGTGAAGAAATGTTTTCCTACTAATTATGAGGAGTGTCTTTCTTGTTATTTCAAGACAATTTTTTCTGAAGTGTTTCTTCATCCTAAGGTGTTGAAACATATAATTCAATACTTTAATCCTGTGCTTTTCAACAAGAAGCACAAGTTCAAATTCATTCACGCTCTAGAGTATATTGCAGCCCGGAACCCAAACTCATAATATGTGAATAATCCTAGACTTAATGATATTGACTACAGATTTGAGATGTGGTGGTTGAGAATCTGAGATGACAATGAGGAAACGAAAGAAACCATGATGGGTGCAGTATATTACTACAAGGATAAACGTCAGAAATGAAGGTCGCCCAAACTCTCTACTAAGCTTCCTCTTGTTTTTTGTTTGCAAACCACTCATGAAGTGCTCTTGCAAGTTGCGTAGGAAGCTTAGTAGAGAGTTTGGGTGACCTTCATATACTTTCTGATGTTTATCCTCATAATAATATACTGCACCCATCATGGTTTCTTTCGTTTCCTCATTGTCATCCTGGATTCTCAACCACCACATCTCAAATCCATAGTCAATATCATTAAGTCCAAGATTTTTCACATAATATGAGTTTGGGTTTCAAGCCACAATATACTCAAAAGTGTGAATGAATTGGAACTTGTGCTTTTTGTTGAAACAACAAGCACAGGATTAAGTATTGAAACATATAATTATGTTTCAACACCTTCGAGTGAAGAAACACTTCAGAAAAAACTGTCTTGAAATAACAGAAAAGACACTCCTCATAATTAGTAGGAAAACATTTCTTCACAACCCTGGCCAGAAGCCAACGAAAGTGCCAAATATCTGCTTTTTTCTAGCAAAAAAGTTAGATGAGCTTTTCACCCCATGAAATGGATGGCTGACTTTAAGGTCTCGGCTCACTCTCATACAATTAATGACATTGCCCAAGAACTCGCCCTTTTTATGGAATGAGTACAAAATTTTCCTACACCTTTGAAAATTTTTTGATAAAAGTATCCTAAGTGTAGTAACTTTCTTGTTGTAAAATCAAATTCCCACATAATAAATTCTGCCACTGCTTCTAAGTTCAAGAATGTCTTGATCGTCTAAAAAGTGAAAACACATACACTATCAATAGAAACATAAAAATAAATAAATCTACATCAAAATAGAGGGGAAAAAAAAAAAAACTAGAATACTACCCATTCTTCTTCTCATCTAAGTGAAGAAATCACACTCGTCAATTTCTGTTTATCTATTGCATCTGGTCTCTTATCTTTGAAAGCATCAAGCGCAGAGAGCCAAGGAAAAATATCAATAAGACTGACATTAGTAGTATCTATATTCCTTTCCCTACTGCTCATCTTAAATCAATGGTCGTTTCTCTCTCTTGCTCGAATGGGTCTCTCTTCCTTCTCTCTCGTTTGTGTGTATTGTGGGTGCAATTGTAGATTTGTGTCTGCTGTGAATGTGATGGTGAGTTTGTGTTTGCGGGAGAGATTACTTGAAGAAAGACATAGAGAGAGAGAGAAAAGAGAGTGTTGAATATTTCTGTATGAAAGAGTAGAGATTAGAGACAAGAGAGAGTAAGTGATATTTGTGCTAATAGTGACAAGCTGGATTTGGATCTATGGTCAGGATCTATTTAAAATAGATCTAAAGGTTAACGCTGGTTTAAAAAAATAAAAATAAAGTAAAACTAAAATAAAACAAAACTAGGCATGTTTGGTAGAAAAGTTTGAGTAATATTGTTTGTAATTTTTTAAAATACGTGTGGGTGAAAAAAAAGTGTGTGAAATTGTGTGTAATGTTGTTTAAAAACTAAAAACGAATGGTTTAACAACTCTACCAAACAGGCTGTAAAAATTGGGTACTTGTATCTTTCTTCTCAAAAAAGAAATTATATATATATATATATATATGAATGTATATATTTTTACTTGTATCTTTTGTTGCAACATTTTTGCAAAGAATGTGAGACAAAAAAGAAAAGTGGTTTGGGATGGGATAGGTTTGAATTTTCAAAATAAGACCGCCATGTGCCAACCACACGCACTAACAATAAACAACAAAGCTCTTTCTCTTTTGCACTCTACATTTGCTCACCAAAAAAAGGAAGCATGCAAACAATAGTCAAGATTGAACAAAAATTATAAAGACGGGGCTTCAACTCAAGATCATTGATCTTCATTCTTCTGGCTCCCAAAAAAAATCTTTTGGCTCCACTTCTCAGAAGAAAGAATTGATATTGTGGGGCCGAAATAGTAAAGCCTATGCATCCATTCCGATGATGGATGGGAAATTTGATTTCATGAGCCATTTTTAGGGCCGGAAGACAAAAAAAAAAAAAAAAAAAAAAGTGGCCTCTTATGTATATATTAAGTCATCTATATTTGGAAACATTTTCTCGAAAATTGAAAAAGTTATCAGAAAAACATTTTTTCAAAAATTGAAAAAGTATTGACAACTTTTTCAATTTCCGAGAAAATGTTTCCAAATATAGTAGCTTAATCAATGTCCTTAAGGCACACATTAACCAGACCCCTTTCTTTATTACATGGTTTAAAGTTTGAACTTTGTGGTCCATGAAACTTAAAGCCCATGACTATAAAATGGGATTGGTTGCTTTTGCTCCCGACAAAATACATATACCTTGGGAAATTGGTATTATTAGTCTATAGCTGCACTTTGGAGTGACTATAGGGTAGGCCACTTAATAGAGAGCAAGAGATGTGTACTGAGGAAACTCATTGGTTGCAGGCCCACTAACCCACCACCATTAATTTTACTTTATTATCTACCAATTACAAGTCACTACCTCAACATCAATTATAAAAAATTTAAAAATGTTTTTGGCTCTAGTACTAATTGATTGAGAATAATGGATTTCTTGTCAAATTCACGGGCGAAGGCCATGCATGATACAACTAAGTAGCATTCAACTCTACATAAGCTCATATAAGAATTACACTCACCAGATGGTAGATATTTTCATTTTCATCATGAAGCATTTCCCCCAAAATGTGAACAAGAAGGATTATTAATGATTAGATATAACAAAAGGGAATGAGATGACAAAGGTTCAATAATAATAATAATAATAATGGTAAGTGTGTGTATGAGAGAGAGAGAGAGATGATTTAACAAATTGCACAATTTACCTTCCTTCGAAGATTGTCAATCTGTTGTTGTAAGAGCTCGAACTGTAATTTCCAGTAAGAAAAAAAGATTATGTCAAACACACTCACTTATATTAGGCAACACTTTCATGTATAATTTAGACACAATTAGAACTTAATAACTTCCATAATGAATGTTAAGTAATAAAATGATGTGATTCAAATTGTCTCTAGATTCTTAGTTCAATTCCACGAACAAATACTAATCTTTCTAGATTCTTTTAAAAAAAATTCTAATCTTTCTAGGGACAAGTAAGAATAAAAATCCTCTATTCTAGTTTAGATGTTTCACTTTGTATTTTACCAATCACAATTTTTCTTTTGGTCATTTCACTTTTCTTATAATATAGTTTTTTTTTTTTTTTTTTTGTATTTTAAATATTTTTATATAGACACATGACACACTAGAGTTAGTGGGGTATAAAATGAACCATTAAAAGTTGGATGAATCATATATATTTATTGGACAAATAACAATGATAACTATTATCTTCACAACAACAATGGCTATATCGAAATATGATAAGTCATATATCTCACTTTCTCAAGGTCCCAAATAAAGATTACCTTTACGAATGTTGATCCTAACATGGTCACTCGCAGATGTCAGTTAGAATATATTGTTTCATTATTAAAGCCACTTCGTTTCACAAGAACCTTGACACATGGAAATTAAAAGAACAATAAAGTGAAAAGAACTTATCAGAACCACAGAAGATGGGCCTATTTTCTATTTGGTGCTAGATTCTAATCCTTACTTCAAAAGCAGATCTTGCCGAAGTGCATGGTTTAGGAAAAACAACTAAAGAGACCAAAGCCAAAACTTTTATCAAAACAAAAGACAAGATGTAAATTGCATGGTTTCAAACATGATAGAAAATTATAAATTCGGAATCTCAGAAGCAAATACACAGAACAAAGATCCCATTTTGAAGATCAACAAAACCTGCAATGTTATTTAATTTGAGATACTATAAACAAAAAAGAACAAAAACCATAGGGGGATTTTTTTAAAAATAACTACAAAACCCAAACAATATTATTAGTTAGGCAACGTTTCAAACATATTGCATTTCTAACAAATCGACTTCAGAGGAGTCAATTTTACATAGAAATCGACTTCAGTGGAGTCGTTTTCTTTACAAAGAAAACGACTCCACTGGAGTCGTCTTCAATACAAAGAAAACGACTCCAGTGGAGTCGTTTTCTTTGTATTTTTACTCGGCGTTGCTCATCCCACCTCACAACCAGAAGAACCCCAGAAGAAATCAAATCCAAAACGTACTTCGTGCTTCGCCGATTCTCCTCCACTGAGCGTGTTCTTCGTGCTTTGCCGTCGGTGTTGTTGGGTTCGTCGGGGTCTGGTGAAATCGGCGCCTGGGTTCGTCGGGGTTTGGTGAATCGGCGCCTGGGGTTCGTCGGCGCCTAGGTCGGGGTTTGGTGAATCGGCGCCTGGGTTCGTCGGTTGCTCGTCGGCTCCTGGGGTTCGTCGGGGGTTTGGTGAATCGGCGCCTGGGTTCGTCGGTGTTGCTCGTCGGTGCCTAGGTCCGTTTGCTGGGTTCGTCGGTGTTGCTTTCTTAACACAACTAAAGCTCATTTGTGCTTTCTTAACACAACTGAAGCTCGTTCGTGGTGAGGAGTGGCTTTTGAGGAAATCGACCCCAGTGGAGTCGTTTTTGTATTGAAAACAACTCCTCTGGGGTCGATTTCTATGTATAAAAAATGAATATAATAGACTCGATTTCTTTACCTACGTGGCGCAAAAGTAGGCAATATGAACAGTAAAATCGACTCCTCTAAAGTCGAATTGTTAAAAATGCAATATGTTTGAAACGTTGCCTAACTAATAATATTGTTTGGGTTTTGTAGTTATTTTTTTTAAAATCCCAAAACCATAGCAAGAAACGTTAAAAATATAATATTTAAAGCTGTACCCACATGTGTCCCTGCAGTACTCATGCAACTTTCCAGAGCTTGAGAAGACCATGATTCCAATTTGGGCATCACACAGCACAGAAAGGTCAGGGGTTTTCTTAAACAACCCTCCGAGGGTGGAGCGGCGGCGGAGGTGCAAGGGAGAGGGCGAGCCGAGGGGTGAGGGAGGAAGGTTGGGCGCTGTGGTGGCGACGTGGGTCGCGGCGGAGCTGTGATGTGAGGGAGGGAGAGAGAACGGCAAGGGAGAGAGAGAACAAAAGGTGAGGGAGAGAGAAAATACTGAGGCGGCTTATATGAAAAAGAGATAAAACCCTAGCTTGTTTTACCAAAAAAGAATAAGAAACCTTAACGTTTTTTTTTGGAGAAGAAGGAAACCTTAACTTAGGGCAATTACATCAGTATGCACAAAAGATTCCGTCTATTTTATACCAAAGAAAAAGACTTACTTTTTCTATTATACATTCTTATTTTTACAAAACACTCACATAAGTTTACTTATTATACACTTCATTTTATTTAAATAATCATAGTTTTATTATTTTATTATTATATATCTCTCTCATCTCAATCTCTCAGACTCACGGTGCTTTTTTTCTTCTAAAAAAAGTCAGGGTGCTCTCTTTCTCAACCCTCCCTCTCATCCCAAGCCGCCACACAGAACATCATACTGATGGCTTCGGCAACAGATCCAAGGTTATATCAGTAGCACTGATGGGTTTCGAGGTTTTTCATTGGGTTTTCTTATGGGTTTGGTTGTTTTTGGGATGGGTTTCCGATGGCAGCATGCTCTCCATGGCGGCGACGACAACGGTGGCTTTGTTTGGGTTTGGGTTTGATTTTGGGTTTAGTTTGATGGGTTTTGTGTTGAAAGTTTGATTTTGAGTTTTAAGTTGTTGAGTTTTCCATTGAGTTTGGGTTTGGATTGATTTTTGGTTTGATTTTCATTTGTTTTTGATTGATTTTGTAGTTGGAATATCATGGATTGTGATGAATTGTGGTGGTGGTGATCGGATGGTGGTTGGGCGGTGTGGGGTGAATTTGCAACAAATTGGGGACGGACACAATCAAGGAAGAAAAAGACAATAAAGATAGAGAAATTATTAAAATATTAGATATAAGATCTACCGTAGCCGTACATATATGCACGGCTACTATAGCAAATGTGCAAATATGCACAAGTTTAAAAGCATTAATGTGGAGCATTTTTGAGGTAAAATGTGTAAAATTAGTTTCTTTTTTTATTATGCACAATTTTGCATCAACTGATGTAAATGCTTTTAGACATGTTGAATTATTTACTTGTATCTATCTTCTCATAGTCAAAAAAAGAAAAAAAAAAACGAAAAAGGGGGTTTGGGATGAAATTGGTTTGAATTGTCAAAGTTGGACAACAGTACGTACGATTTTTGGGCAACAGAAGAGATAGAGAAGGATTGCTGCTCTCTGCCCTAGACAGACATGGAGACAGGCTGTAGGCTGTAGGATGTAGGCCTGCTCCCAAATCAATATAGCCATGAATAGTGTATTATTGTACTCCCATCAATTAATTCCTTCTGCCAATCACATGCACTAGCGATAAACAACAAAGCTGTGTCTGTACTTTTTTTTTTTTTTTTTTGCTGAATACTGTGCCTGTACTTATCCATTGCCCATAGCCTTCTTTTCAAATAATATATAGGCGAAAATACAATTTTTGTTCTTATATTTTGGGTTAATTTTTATTTTGATTTGTAAATTGATTTAGCTATTAATGTAGTCCTTAAAAAAAAGAAAATTGATTTTATTTTGGTCCTTGACTCGCTAATAGAAAATTCCTACGTGACAGATGGAGTACCCTACTTACTAACGCGAAGCTGACGTGACCATTAAAATATTATTAAAAAACATTTGGCATTTTCAAAATTCCACATCAAATTTAAATTAATAAAAAAATAATTTAAAAAAATCTGGGTCAAAAAATAAATTAAAAAAATTAAAAAAAAAACATTAATCTAATTAATTTTTTTCCTTACTTTTCATTTTTTTTTCCCTGTAAGAACATATATCCACAAGCCCAGAAAAGTTCAAAACCATAAAAATTCACATCTGGGTGGACTTTGGAATCCTTTGATCTTAATTAATTATTTCTTAATCTAAATGAAGAACACACAAGTAAGAAGAGAAAACAAAATCAAAAGCACCAATACTATAACATTCATAGATTCAAACACATAAGACAGCTGCAGTCTCAAACTCAAACACACACACCAGTATTAAAATCTGAGCTTGAGATGATAGCAAAAACCGAGATTGAGCCAAAAAAAAAAATCGACAAAAAACGTTGCAATCGAAATCACAATGTTATTAAACTCTCCATCTCTCTATTAACATAAACCCAAAAGGTGAACACATAGCAAAAACCTAGATAATGAATACAAAGTTGGGTCCTTTAACAAGTTATACATCACTAAACCCACATACAACAACCCACATTTCTTCAATCACCAAACTCACTTTGAAACCCAGAACCCGACCATCGCCAGCCATACCGTGACAACAACTGAATCAATACAAGCCGTCGTTCGCCAACACCTCCCTCTCTAATTCTCTCGCTTCCGTGACTCACCCAGCTACCAACCACCAACCTATGTTTCACAACACCCACCAACAACTGATCTGTGTTTCACAACACCCTTCAACAACTGATCACAACCCATGAATCCAAAACAATCCACAACCACCATAGATCTAGGGTTTCACAACAACACACAATACCCATCACCAACCAATACTAACCCACAAATCCAACCGACCCACCATCCAAACTAATCCTGCCCCCTTCACTCATCCATAAAAGCTCCGTGGTCGAGCTTGAGAACCCAATTTAGACCAATTCCATTCCAGAGCACTCAATTGGTTGGGAGAGATAAAGATCAAAGAGAGGGAGAGTGAAAATCAACAAATTCCTAGAGCTTAAAGTGGTTGTTCATGGAGGGCTCTGGGTGGAAGGATGAGAGAGTCTATGTGAAGAGAGAGGAAGAAGAAGAATAGGTTTGGGGAAGAACTTGATATTCCAAAAATTCTCTAATGGAAAAAAATGTTTTAAACATTTAATAAATGAAAACTAATTTAATTAGAATGAAAAGTAAAAAAAAAAATAATGAAAAGTAAAAAGAAAAATAATTTAATTAGATTAATGTTTATTTTAAATTTTTTTAAAAATTTTCTAACTTGGCTTTTTTTAAAATTAATGTTTTATCAATTTAAATTTGACGTGGCATTTAAAAAATGCCAAATAATTTTTTTAATAATATTTTAATGGTCACGTCGATGCCATGTCAGCAAACAAGACGCTCCGTCTACCACGTAGGAATTTTCTATTAGTGGGTTAACGATAAGGACCAAAATAAATTCGATTTTCCTTTTTTATGAACTACATTAGTAGCAAAATCAATTTAGCGACCAAAATAAGAATTGACCCAAAATGTAAAGACTAAAAGTATATTTTGGCCTTTTTTTTTATTGTGTTTTCTTCTACCAGAATATCATTGAGTGGATTCTTCTAATCTAAGAGTCATGAATAACCCAAAAATAAGATTGTCCTCTAAATCAAAATCGAGGGTAATATAAACAAAATAAATAAATTGTTATCAACAATTTACCATCAAATTAAAGTTAAAAAGAAGATTGTCCTTGAAATCAAAATTAAGGGATGGAAACCACATATAGTAACGTTGGCACCTATGTCATAAGCATTTAATTTATATATGATATACAAAATTGGAACCCACTTTATCTTTGTAGTTAACTAAAAACTTTAATATTAATTAAACAAGGGAGATCGTGAGAGAAGAATTATAAAAAGAAAAATCTTACACGCACGTTCATAACAAAACTTTTCAAATAATATACAAAACAATATAAATTCACCTCTAACCATATTTAATGAATGATTCCCAAACTATAAACATATAAATTGGATAAAACTTAAGGAAATAAGGTTAACAAAAGACAAAACAAAATACAAAAAATCTATTCAATTTGATAAAAAATAAAAATACATACTTGTGCAAGGTTATGTAGGTAGGAGAAGAATAGAGTAAAAACTTGTACTGTAGGTAGTAAAAAATCATAATTTTATCACATATATTTATACTCCATGTTGAAGA
Source organism: Quercus suber (assembly GCF_002906115.3). Taxonomy (NCBI): domain Eukaryota; kingdom Viridiplantae; phylum Streptophyta; class Magnoliopsida; order Fagales; family Fagaceae; genus Quercus; species Quercus suber. The sequence goes on from NW_027069851.1 coordinate 449,875, forward strand.
AGTTGATATGAACAAAAAATTGTGCCATGTGATGAGAGAAAATAGCAAAATATTCTAAACTAACATCTAACATAAAATTTGTAGATAAAAACAAAACAAAATTGTATTTCAAGCACCTAATCTGAAAAGTTAGATAAAAAGGATGTATATCAAATTATCAATTAACTTAGGCCTCATGTATATCAATTAATTAGAACTATTTTGTAGATGAAAAAAAAAATTGCATTTCAGGCACCTAATTCGAAATATTTTAGATTAAAAGGTCTCATGTATATCAATTAATGTAGGCCTCATGTATTTAGAACTCTATATCTATATTAACGTTAATAATAACTCTAAATTAAGTTTTGGAGTTTATCCAAAGAATAAAAAAGTTAAGGAAAAATTAAGTAGTTTTTTTTTTAAAATGAGTCAAAGAGACGTTAAATTACAAAATATATGGATGAACAATTTTAGTATATCAATTAACGTAGGCCTCATGTATTTAGAACTCTATATCTATATTAACGTTAATCATATACAACTCTATTCTATATTTTGGTGTTTATCCAAAGAATAAAAAAGTGAAGGAAAAAAATAGTTAAAAAAAAAGGAGTCCATGAGACGTTAAATTAGAAAAGATATAGATGAACAATTTTAGTTTTTGCTATTCAAACTGATTTGGTCTCCACATTGAAGAATGTTATATAAACAAAAAGTCTAAAGCTAATATTAATTGAATAGAATTTTATAAACTAAAATTCTAAATACTATGTTGCAACCTTAGACAAAATAAACTAAAGAAAAGAACAAATTAAACACTACATTGCTGTATTTTTATCCACTTAGAAATATAACAAGTGTAATTCAACTTTAATCAAATTAAGATTTTTATCTACTTAGAAATTATAATTGAAGAAAAATTATATCCACTTAGAAATTATAGTTGAAGAAAATTTATATACATTTTTTCTTAAAATATAAAAATCTAAGAGAATTTTAGCAATTTAGTGCCGCCAATTAGCACAATCATGACGTCTAAGCCCAGCTTTTTTTTTTTTATATATAATATATAATATAATATGATAATATGATATGTAAAATTGAAACATTTGAAACTCTCATAATTTTTCACATCAGCATAATATTTAAATAAAATTATTATTTTTAATCCGAATTTAATAAGGAGTGAAACTCTATCTTTCTAACCAGTTTAACTTGAACACAAACTCATCATTATCATTTTTTTTGCCACATCATTTTCATTTTTTTAAATAAAATTATTTTTAAAAAAATTATATTGAAATCGGTCTCTCTCTTCTTCTTTTTTTTCTTTTTTTTCTCTATTTCACTAACGTGATATTTTATGACAAGGTGCAAAGTGCAAACTATTCGGACTTATCAAAGATACTTGAAAATAGAGTCTGAAACGGAGTGAACTTCTTTACAAAGTCTAGTAGTATATATAAATTACTATTCATTTGATTCACAAAATAAAATAAAAAAGATTACTTTTCATTTATTTTTAAATTATACCTTTATTTAATAAAAATGGCGTGCCTTCAAAAAAAAAAATGGCGTGATACTGCAAAATAATAAGAAAAGTGAATAAATTTGTTTAAATTGTCTATTAATTCTTCGAAGTCATATATAATCATAAAAAGTTTAGGGACTTACTCATGCTCAAAATTTTCAACAATCGTTTTAAAATTTTTTATTACTACTAGAATTGAACTGATCTTTAATTCCAAAAGTTAACCTAGAAACCGTGCACCAACTGTGTCCTGTTAGCTTGTGCAATACACTGTACAAATTGCTCTAAAAATTTCTTTATATATCATATTATTATATTATATATAATAAAAGTTAGGTTTAGATGCCGTGGTTGCGCTATGTGGTTTCACTAAATTGTATAAATTTTAATAAATTTTTAGATTTCTATAACAGTTGTATCTAACTTTTTTTTTTTTTAGAGATAATTACAACATGTTGCTAAACCCACAACTGGAATCATTTCTCTCCTAAACCCCCAAGCACTTTGTACATGGGGAGGTGTCAATTTAGCTACAAGACCTTTGACACTGTTGTGTCTATCTTATATGTTATCAACAAAACCTAAAATCAATAAAATAGAATTACCTAAGGATATATTTAAATAAAAAAGAAAGATAAAAAAACATAAAAGATAGAACTTGCATTTTTTTTTCTTACGTTTCTTTTTTTATTTTTTTTGGGATAAATTTGCATCTTATGTCATCTTTTTCCTAATAAGAAAGTTAAAAAAAAAAAAAAATTTTGAGTTTTACCTAAACTACTTCTTTTTGTTCATATCATCTTCTTCACAACTTAAAATTTCTACTATATATACACAGAGTTTTTTGGTGTTTCATTATTTCTACTATGTACTTTACAATTATTTGCTATATTCTTCATTTCTTAAGAAAATTGATTTGATTTGTTTATCATCATTTTGTTGGCACCTTCAGATAAACAGCATGGAGAATAGGTCAGTGCTTCATGTAGCTTTCCATGCTTCAAGGGATGCAGTTATACAGAGTGATGGAAAGAATATGGTCCCCGAGGTCTGGAGTGTTCTAGACAAGATCAAGGACTTCTCTGAGAGAGTCCGCACTGATATTAGTATCTAATTTGGGCATGAAATATGTGAAGTTTTGGTAACTGGAAAATTTTGGTAGGTTGGAGCCATAGGAAAAGTACTGAAGGATGTTGTTGCCGTTGGTATTGGTGGCAGCTTCTTAGGACCTCTATTTGTGCACACTACTCTTCAAATAGGCTAGGTGTTGCAGTCCCTTATGTGCACCACCTCTATGTTGTCCTTTTTTTTTGTGATAATGTTATTATTTTACTATTAAAATTTTTGAAGCCTGTCGTACAAAAAAGCTCAGTCGACATGTTCATGGTTTAGTGGTTGCATCTTACAGATCCAGAGGCTATCAAATTTGCAAGGGGACGCCAGCTACGTTTGTGAGTGTTAATATTTCACTATGATACCATAAGTAATGAAGTATTCAAATTCTAGATGTAGATCTTCCTTTTGAGGTCTTACTTTTGTATATATAAATTTAATTTTCGTTTTTTTTTTTTTCATCAAATTGAATAGATTTTGTGTATTTGTTACATTTTTATTATATATAATATGATTTTTATCATCATGTTTTATAGATAGGTTGAAATTCTATATTTGATCACACCTTTTAGTGTTTTTTTTAAAAGTCAATATAGCAAGCAATATATTTGTATTTTTTAATTTCTTATTACATGATTATTTGTTGATGACATCAATATTTTATAATGGATTTAATTTGTTATGGCTTTTGGTTGGTGCTTTGTTCCATGTAATCTATATTCTTTAATTAAAAGCAAAATTTGCTGTCAAACATGAAATTGGATACGAGAGAATCCATCCGTCCAAATTTCTATGTAAGTCTATCTTTACTTAACTCCCTTTTTTTTAAGCTAAAAAATTTGGTTATTTTTTCATTAATAAATTGAGGTTTTGGCTTAATTTTGTTTTCAACCATTTCGATTATTGAATTCATTATTTTTTCATATGTCATATTAATATTTGTGTTTTTTTTTTTTTTATGATAAAAAAATAATATATGTGTTCTTAAAGGTTAAAACATAATACAATTACAAATATTACTTTAAGTTCGGGTGTTATATTTATTTATTAGTAAGTTAGAATGTTACTGTGGAGACAATGTTACCCTTACTTCTTCGGCTCATGCTTATAAGGCCTAAGGGGGAGAGAGATTTCTTCGATGTGGGACTCTGAGGAATGAGAGCAAGGCCAAGCATTGGCCCATCTCCAAAAATGGTCTCCACAGTTACATTAAGTTAGAGTATTATATTTTTATTTATTATTAATTTAGAATGTTACATATGGATACATATGCTGGTTTAATTGTACAAGTACAATTTATTTTTTAATTTTAAATTTTGAATTAATTGTTGTGGGGCCAAAGGATTTGGCAATTCCAGCCCATTTTATACTAAGACTAAGGCCCATGCCGAGGAGGAAGAAATGTTCGAGGACGAACGTAGAAAGTCAAAATTGCTAGGAAACATCACCGAGGACAATCCTGTTCTCGGCCAACCGAGACCAAGGGAAGAGCGAAACGTCATTAAAGGCAGCCTCCCAAAACATCCCAAGAAAAAGAACAAGTACAATGGGTCAGCCATGAGAGCATGGAAGAGAAGCAATTCAAAGAGAAACTGTCACATTCGCATTAAATGTCCACAACTAACATTCTAGCCACATTAATGGGGAAATGACCCATGAACAGTGCTACCTTAGTCGCTGCAACTCACAGAAGGTTTGGGAAGGTGGCTGATGGGACAAACACAGAGAATACAATAGCAATTAGTATCATCTTTGAAACCTTTGTAGTCAAGCCCTAAAGAAATAATAAGAACAACAAGCTCCTCATATAAAGGCCGAGGACAGAATTTCACACTTGAGTCCACATCCTTGTTATTCAATCCATTCATAACCATGTCTAGTCGTTATATCTCTCATTAAGACCTAGTTCTTAAACTCATTCTCTATAAATTTATTGTATTGGGTTAGTTGGGTCTGAGTTCACTCATCCAACAATAGAAGTGCTCAAACCCAGTCCCTACAATTGGCACCGTTTGTGGGAAGAACTTGTGTGTTAGTAAGGGTAACAATCAAGCATGGTAGGATTAGGCCCTCATCAATCAGGCTCCCATCAGCTTGAACTGGCTAGATCCCAGCAATAGGGTAACTTTCCCAACCTAGAGCGTGATCGAAATAAAGAGAATGGAAGGTTTCGAGAGGGAAGTTTGCACACCACTCAAACCAGCAGAAGCCACTCTCGTGTGGGTAATCACGTGCTACAGAGACAAAATGACAATTGAGGCATACAACCAGAAGAAGTTAGGAGTCACGTATCCCAGAGATAGAATGATAAACAGGCCATGCGGCGAGAGATAGATGACCTAAAGAGAAAGTTGCGCCATGCACAACGAAGGCGGTCTCATTCTAACCCTGACATGCCCTCTGATGATGAAAGCGATGATGACTATAGGCAAAGATCGAGAACTCCTCAAAGCGAGACCTTCTCTCATGAAGAAGAGCACTACTGGAAGCGTAAGCGTAAGCGTAAAAGCCCATCTCGTAGGGGCTTAGGAAACGATGCCATGAGAAAGGCACTGGATCAACTCTTCAAGTCACCTTTTACACGCCACATAGAAGGGGCTACACTACCTCGACGATTCCAGCAGCCAACCTTCACTGTTTATAATAGCAAAACAGACCTCGTGGAGCATGTGAGCCAATTTAACCAAAGGATGGCTATCCATTCTAAGAACGAGGCGTTGTCTATCAGAGGCTCTCCATAGAACATTAGGGCAAGCAGTCAGGCATAGGGCTAGGACCATGTGGCCACTTCTTTTTCTTGGCCCTAGTGCCCGATTTTTAATTACGTTGAAGCTCATCGGGCTTCATCTTCCTCCTGAGAAGAGCGAGATTTCCCCCCATCCATTGGTTCTTTGCCTTTGGGAGCCCTTTTCCTTTTTGGATTGGTGGGCTCGAGCTAAGGAGGCAGAATCGACTGGGTGGAAGATGACCTGGTCTAAACAGGCTAAAACTTGGGTGGAGGAGGATGAAGCTTGGATTGTGGCTTCCTCGGTGCGTCCTTCCTCGGCTGGCCCTCAATTAGGTCTAGTAGGTTGGTTTGAGGTTTTCTTTTGAAACTCATCTCGACTTGAAAAGAAATCCTTACTGATAGGAGATCTGCTTCAGTCAAATTGGGGTCGCCCAAGTCACCAGAGGAATTCTCGGATGGATTGACTTGGTTGAAAACACCAAATTTGTCCTCGGACGGACTTAAATCAGCAACTTTCTCTTCTCTTTCTGCTCTTCCTCCTTCGGCCTTTGCAGTCTGATGGGATGAAGAAGGGCCTGCCAACGGAACGCCTTCTAGGATGGAAGATCCTTCAGGAAGCAAGAACTCGTGTTCTGCTACGGTGATCTTGTGAAGCCGAGGATCTTTGGCTCTGATCACATACTTCGGAGTCGATAATGACTTTTGGACGGGATCGTACCCGAGGATCTTGTGAGTGGCTCTGATTTGGTTGCCAGCTTCGTTGACAAAGACCTCCGCCCTAAGGATGGTTTCCAAATCCTCCTAGTTGACCAAGTGAAGGTGTCGTTCAAAGGCGCATGGATCTGCAAAAAAGAAAGCATATTCATATTAGCAACCAAACAATGCAAACTATGATAACACAAAAAAAAAAAAAAAAAAAAAAATCAACCCTCTCCTACTCTAAATACCCTACCTAGTACCCCCCTCTGTCGAACAATAAAGGCCGTCGTGCCACTCCCTGGACACGATGAGAAAGTTCTTATTTAACCCCTAGCTAAACTCGAGGAGGCACTGAATAAGTCGAACTTTATCGTCCCTCGTTTTCATATAATAAGATTTACCTTTTAGGTGTTAGAAGTTGTAGCACCAGTTTACATCGTGATGGGTTAACCTCAAATCCATCTTCTCGTTTAAGACATCCACACAACCCAGGATCCTAAACAAGTTGGTGGCGCACTGGGTGGGAGCTAACTGAAAATGACTAAGGTAGTCCCCTCATCACCGGCCCTATAGAGATTCTCATACCACCTTCTAGGAATGCGATTATGGGAATCACTACTTCACTCTCTTGCCTTCTAAAATGCCACTCCCCTTCTTCACAATAACTCAGACGTAAATTACTAGGTATCCTATAATCGACGATGAATTTCTGCATCGCCTCTTCAAACTCAACCATCTTTTTAAACCTACCCATCCATAAGAACGGTTAAAAGACTCAGGGAAGGACGAAAGAAAGAGAGGAATAAGGGGAAAAGAAACTTAGAAGAAAGAAAGCGTGAATTAGAGAGAGAAGAAAACTTACAGAAATGAGGAAAAGATCCTCGGATAGGCTTTTTATGTTGAAAAGAGACATGAGTTTGGTTGGAGATTTGACTAAACTCTGGATATATGTGCAAGAACTCTTGAGTGTAAAAGTAAAAAGGCAAATCGGTTCAAATGGGTATTTATACCTCCAATTAAAAATAATCGTTCGGGTTCTCCCACCCTTAAGGTTAAAGAAATCTCCACCGTTAGATTACTATCACACCGTTGAACGTGGGGAGCACAGAGCTGCTAGAATTTAATGAGGGCGTGCTCCGCATACCTAAGCACCAGGAATGTGCTTTGGACAGGTGAAAAGACTCTGGCACTGATGGAGGACAAGATTTGACAAGCCATAACCTAAGCCTGAGGACATCAAAACCCTCATCTCCGTTCGAGGAGTCGGATAGCAGGATTTTGAGGGGCTATTGTGGGGTCAAAGGATTTGGCAACCCTGGTCCATTTTATACTAAGCTCAAGGCCTACGCTAAGGAGGAAGAAATGTCTGAGGACGAACATAGAAAGTCCAAATTGCCAGGAAACATCGCCAAGGACAATCCCGTTCTCGGCCAACTGAGACCATAGAAGGGAAGTGCGAAACACCATCAAAGGCAGCCTCCTAGAACATCTCAAGAAAAATGACAAGTACAATGAGTCAATCATGGGAGCATGGTAGAGGAGCAATTCAAAGAGAAACTGTCATATCTGCATTAAATGCTCACAACTAACATTCTGGCCGTATTAATGGGGAAATGACTCATAAACAGTGTTGCCTTGGTCGCTGCAACTCACAGAAGGTTTAGGAAGGTGACTGATGGGACAAGCACTCAATTAGTGACTTGCATGATTAACAAATGGAGGGCTAAGATCAACTGAAAGGAGATATATAATGTAAGAAATCCTTCAGGAAAGGGGGATGGGAATTAGAAATAGAGAATACGATAGCAATTTGTATCATCTTTGAAACCTTTGTAGTCAAGCACTAAAGAAATAATAAGAACAACAAACTCCTCATATAAGGGCCGATGACAGAATTTCACACTTGAGTCCACATCCTTGTTATTCAATCCACTCATAACCATGTCTAGTCGTTGTATCCCTCACTAAGGCCTAGTTCTTAAACCCATTATCTATAAATTTATTGTATTGGGCTAGTTGGGCCTGAGTTCACTCATCAAACAGTAGAAATGCTCAAACTCAGTCCCTACAATTGTTTATTCATTTTATTTGTTATTAAATTTAATTAAATTATCAAAATATTTTTTATTAAGCCGTGTATTGCACAGGCACGGCTTAATAAAAAATAGTTCTATCTCTTAAAAGTGGTCAATTTTTATAATACTATGTCTAAAGATTTTAATAAAGAACAATGACGAAGAAGAACAAGGATACTTTAAAAACATAGTGTACAAATAAGTATTCAAAGATTTTCCAAATGAAAAAATACTTCTAAGTCACTAACAAATTAGTACTTATTTTGTTATAATAATTATTAAAATATTAATTATTTATACATATATTTTATAAGTCTTTTTTATAAAACTGTGCAACGCACGGGCTTATAACTAGTATATATATAAAATTGAAACCTCTGAAACTCTCACAATTTTTCACATCAGCACAATATTTAAATAAAATTATTTTTTTTAGTCCAAATTTGACAAGGAGTGAAACTCCTATCTCTCTAATAAGTCCAACTTAGACTCAAACTTATCATTATCATTTTTTTAAAATAAAATTATTTTTGTTTAATTCGAAACCTCTAAAGCTCTCACAATTTTCCACATCAGCACAATATTTAAATAAAATTATCATTTTATTTAAATAAAATTATTTTTGTTTAGTCCAAACTTAACAAAAAGTGAAACGCTATCTCTATAACAAATCTATCTTAAACTTAAACTCATAATTATCATTTTTTAAAACAAAATTATTATTTTTTTAATTCAAACTTAATAAGAAGTGAAACTCTAACTCACTAATAAGTCCAACTTAAACTCTAACTCAAACGTTAATAATTTATCTCTAAATTTACGAGGCTAATCATGAACTTTATAAAAGCAATGCAAACCCCAATATTTTTTTTTTTTTTTTTAAGTCGAGTAAAGGTATGAGCTCTTCTTATGTTATTTTCTTCCCCTTTACTTTGTTAAAAAAAAAAAAAAATTTTATGGTTTTTCATGTATTTTTTTTAAAGTAATTTTCGTACATGAATCACTAAACTCTCTTTAGCCTTTTTTACAAGATAAAAATCTTACAATAATTGAAATTATTCTTTTGAATGTAATTCATCTTTCTTTTATATTTCTCTATTGTTTAGTCATGTATATTTTGTTTTGCTTCAAGAATTTCTAAGTCTTGAATCATCTGATTCTTTAATATTTTTTTATCTTTAAGAATTTTTAATATCTGAATTTTTGAGTTATTTTTTTGCAGTATATGAAATTGTCTGACAAATTTTTTGTAACCCATTACACATTTAAGTAATGGTTTTTTCATCAAATTGTACACAAATTGAAGTCATACAAGAGCAAATCGTGCAATGGTGTAGTTTCTTAATCAATTTAAGATTTTATAAAATTATTTTAATCTACCTCACAAATAGGTAGGTTTCCGTGCATAGCATGGTTAACGACTAGTTTTACTGTATTATCAAAAAAAGAAATTGCGCTTCTCCTTAAAAAAAAGTGGATAAATTTCTCAACAAAAAAAAAAAAAAATAAGAGGAGAAAATGACTAGATTGTTGTTTTATACTTTTATCTACAGTGGAAAAGTTTACATGTAGTTTGGGTTGCAATAATTTTTACATAATATCTCATGTTGGTTGTGTGTGTCTTGTATTCGCTATTTATAACTCAATTTACAATTACAAATGTTATGCAATATATTATAAACCCGGTTTAAATCTCTAGTATTACTGTTTACTAAAAAAAAAATGTAAAACTATTCATGTATATTATTTAAGCAAGTCACATGAAACATTAAAAATGTTACATGATTATAAATACACGTGAATGTTTTTTTGGTTAAATACACAAGTTCTATATTTAATTGATTGTTTTTTTACTTAAATTCTATTCCATTCAAAGTTGCGCTTCTCCTTAAAAAAAAGTGGATAAATTTCTCAACAAAAAAAAAAAAATAAGAGGAGAAAATGACTAGATTGTTGTTTTATACTTTTATCTACAGTGGAAAAGTTTACATGTAGTTTGGGTTGCAATAATTTTTACATAATATCTCATGTTGGTTGTGTGTGTCTTGTATTCGTTATTTATAACTCCAATTTACAATTACAAATGTTATGCAATATATTATAAACCCGGTTTAAATCTCTAGTATTACTGTTTACTAAAAAAAAAAATGTAAAACTATTCATGTATATTATTTAAGCAAGTCACATGAAACATTAAAAATGTTACATGATTATAAATACACGTGAATGTTTTTTTGGTTAAATACACAAGTTCTATATTTAATTGATTGTTTTTTTACTTAAATTCTATTCCATTCAAAGTTGAAGCCTTACTCTCTCTCTCTCTCTCTCTCTCTCTCTCTCTCTCTAATATTTTGTTTTTGAAAAATGCTAGAGTTATAAACTATTTTACAACATTTTTTACAAACAGCTAATTTGGTGGGTAGGTAATGGTAAATAAAAAAAGTGATATTAATAGTGGGTCCAGATAAGAACCATTGAGAATTCGTCACATCAACAATTTGTAAAAATTTTGTAAAATATTTTGTAATTGTAGCATTACTCTTTGTTGTTAGCCAAATAAGTTTTAAATGTGGCAAATGTACAAATCGTTTAACAACGTAGATATTTTTTGTTAGTTAAATGATGGTAGAGACTAAATTGATTGTAAGTTGAAAATAATGTTAACCAAATTGACTATGATCTCAAAATGCAGAAACCAAAGTGATATTTTTGCATTCTCAAAAAAAAAAAATTGATATTTTTGCTATTTTATCTGCCACATAATGAGTTACATAAAAATTATTGCAACCCAAGTTGCATATAAACCTTGTCCAAATGAAAAAAAAAAAAAAATAATGGAGGGGGAGGTTGTGTGAATAAGAGAGAAACTTGATTTGAGCGACGGAATTCAAATGAAAAAAAAAAAAAAAAATCCATTGTTATTTGGGTTTGAATTAAAACTCACAAAAAAAAAAAAAAAAAAAAAAAAAAACCCCAACACAATCACAAAATCCACATAAAAAACTTCATAAGAAAAACTAACCTCTGAGCCGCGCTCAAATGCTCTTATATTTTTTTCTAAAGGTTAATAATTTTCATTCATAATAATTTGGTGTTTCTACATTTTCTAATCACAAAAAAAATTTCCTAGGGTGTGATGAGTGTTATGTGTTTGAGGGTGAAATATTTTTTTCGTATAAATCTCATCACAACCTTAGATAATTTTGTAATTAGAAAATGTAATAACTCTGAATTATTATAAATAAAAATTATTAGCCTTTAGATAAACGTGTAATGGAAATACTGCGAGACTTAAAGGTGTATTCTAAGGACTCCCTGCCAGAGCAAAGACATGCATGACCATAAGGATTCAATGTTGTGCATGAGCAGCATAATGCAAACAAGAATGCAAGGGGGAACATGCCAATTCATGATGCACCCTTCGCCCATGATGCAACAAGTGACTCTAATACAAACAAAGAAGTCAAGAGGCCTTGGTGTTGCATGAAGCTCCACCAATGCACTAAAGTATAAGGAATACAGCATCATCTGGCAGAGATGGTGTGGAATAAGCTCCAAAAATGTTGTAACAAACTTTATAATGTAACCATAACAAGTGAAAACTTCTCATTTGTAATTTGTAAAGGACATGTTTTGTGGGTTAGAGAGCCCCACACTAGTATCAATTTTCATTGTTCTTCTCAAGTAACACATACAGTGAGTTGAAGTAGAGTTTCTCTACTTCAGACCATGATTTTTTCACCTCACTTACTGAGGCAAAGGGGGTTTACGCATAATCAACATACCTTTCATGTTTCTATCTTACTTATCTTGCCATCATGGCATTACCCTAGCCCTATTGATCCTTTTTTATGGCATCATATATATGGGTAGTTTCACTAATCTAAAGACCTAGTTCCTAATAAACTCTCTCTAAACTAAACTATATAGCATGTACAAGGGATGAAACAATTAAGATTCATACCGCTATTGATTTCCAAAAAAAACAAAAAAAATATTATGAGAACTAAATCTAGAGAATATAAAATTTTAAAGGGTGTAACACATTAAATCCTTAATGTCTGAACCATAAAAAATTAAACCTTATAATTTCAAAGGTAACAAAATAGATCCAAAGATTCCAAAAATCAACAAATTAAACATTCCCTATATTAAGAAATCACAATCACAATCACAATGAATATTTAATTTATTATTTTAAAATTATAAGATTTAATTTGTTATCTTTTCAATTTCCAATTACTTTCATTGTTATCTCAGTTTGTAACTTTTATACAGTAAAATTCATAGAATTCACTATTATGACAAATTTTCCACCCTTTGTTGACTTGTCCTCCTTTCTCTTTTGTATCTAGCTTCCTACGTAACATCCCTTGTTTTGTCTTTGTCATGTTGTCAAGATATTTTCTTGTCCTATAAAATCATGACTTTTAGTCTTTTTTGTTCTTTCTCAAACACTACTTCCTCTGAATATATTGTTGCTTACATAATGGTCTTAATTAGTTAATTTTAAAATTAACGGTCAATTGCCTGACAAGCAAGATAGCCATTCTAAGGTTAAACTCTATGACCATATTTTGCCAAAATAGAAATCTTTAAATAAGATTTCAGTTAAAGCATGAAGGCGTCTCAATAGAAACAATATCCCTTCAGAATTCAAGTGGTGATCAGAAAGGTTTCTCAGACATATTAACAGAATAACTATGCTATTATCAAGACAAAATAATAGACAACTACAGAAAGCACAAATAATATCAATCCACATGTAAAAAGGATTTATAAATCTAGACCAGTCCAAGACAGTTCAAGAGACAAGAGATAAACATACCTAATTTGTTATCTTTTCAATTTCCAATTACTTTCATTGTTATCTCAGTTTGTAACTTTTATACAGTAAAATTCATAGGATTCACTTACATCCAACTTGACTCATTAATTTAACAAATTTAACTCCAACTCATTTTCTTTTAATATAAAGCTACTACATCACCCATTAGTTTAACAAACTGTTGAGATTAAAAACAAAGCCACTAATTAATACTTTTTTTTAATATTAAAACTTTTATGAAAAATATAAATTATTATAAAAAATATTCAGTTACTTTTTCTATACAAAAATGTGTAAACATATTTTCTAAGGTCATTCGTTTTTTTAAAAGATATTTTCTAAAAGTCTATAAAACATAAATAAATAAACGTTTTAGCAAAAAGTAATAAATAAATAAAGGGCGGTTGAAAAACCCTTCTTCCAAAACCCTATTCTCTCTCCAAAATTTCAAACGAAAACCTCAGTGCTTAAAAGCCTCAACGGAAAAAAAAAATAAAAAATAAAAAATTCGCCACCATTCAGAGGAGGGGAGAGGAGAGGCTAGGCGAGGCGAGGAAGAGCGACTTACCGGCAACCACCAGGAAGCTGGAGGCGGAGCTCCGTCGCGATGAGTTACACAGAGACTCAGTTGGGGCGATCGACGGTGGGAAATTTGCCAGGTATCAAGAATTTTTTTTCTCCCTTAAAAAGAATATATATGAAAAAGAAAAGGGTTTTTGTTATTGGGTTTTTTATGAAATGGTATCAATTTGCTTTATTTTTCAATTGCAGTTGTTTTAGATGATGATGGTGCTGGTGGTGGTGAGGTTAAAGGAGGAGAAGTTCCAAGGTTTGAATTTAGAGTGACCCATGAAGCTAAACTTAAAGAACTATTGCATAAGATTAGTTCTCTTGAAATTAAGTTATGCTCTGATGGTGTAAAAGAGTTCATTAGGTTGCTAAAGGGTAATACAGGAGGTGAATTGCTCCATTTATATGTACGGAGTTCATGTAATTGCTCAGAGCTTCTAGATGCTTGGAAGCTTCGACGAGGGAAGCCTGGATTGTCCTATATAATTAAACTGATATCTGCTATCCTTGGTCATCCTGATGGGGTGTATGATCCCAAGGATGGGGAGAGAATAGCTATTAGTAAGGTTCTCAACAAGTTTGCGAGATTGCTTGTTGAAGAATACGTGGTAGAACTTCAGAAGGAATTAGATGGTAAAGAGGTGAAGTGCCAAAATGCAGCACTTTCGCTACTGGCTTCGATTGTTAGGCGTCAGTCAGGATTGGCTTCTGAGGTGGCAAAGAAATTTGATTTTAAATCTAAGACATTTTGCAGGCTAGCAGAATATAAAAAGAACCAAAAAGAGAAGAGGGTGATAAAGCATTCAACGAGGAAGGCATTTGTTGGCTTTGCAATGTCGTTTTTAGAGGTGGGGCGGCCAGGATTGTTGAGGTGGGTGCTGCAGCAGAAGGAAATGTATTCTGGTGTCCTTCGTGGGCTTGGGAATGATGATGATGAAACTATTATTTATGTTTTGTCTACATTACGGGATAGGGTTCTCGTGGAAGAGTCCTTGGTGCCCCCAGGTCTTCGAAGTGTTCTCTTTGGGAGTGTTACTTTGGAACAATTGGTTAGCATTTCTGGAAGAGAGAATGATGAGTCTGCTGCAGAGTTAGCATACCATACACTGATCCTCGTTTGCACTGATCCTTGTAATGGTTTGATGCCAGATTTGAAAAGAAGCCCAAGTCCATTGAGGGGTAATCCGAAGCGACTTGTTGGACTCATGAAAAGGCTAAAAGCAACTGAGGTTAGCTATCACAGAGACTTGCTTTTGGCTATTGTTAGTGGGAGTCCCTTTTTTGGTTCAGCCTACATGGAAGAGTTCCCCTACAACCTGGAAGATTTTTCATCATCAACCTGGTCAGTTTTCTTCAAACCACTGCATGCTCAACATGTTCTTTGTTTATTAGTTCCTTTATATTTGTATATTTGCATGGTGACTGAAGCTTTTGCAGGTTTGCTACAATTTCTCTTGCAGCAAACTTGGTTTCCTCAGTGGGCACTGGTGGTCCCTTTGGTTTCCTCGATTCTCTGTCTCATGATCCCCCTTTGTTTGATAGTGAGGATGTGCAGAGTATCATGAAATGTGTGTGTCCTCGTCCGTTCAGCCGGTCAGTAGTTAACAAGGGGTTGCTTCACTCTGATTTTCTTGTGAAGCATGGAACTCTAAGGCTTCTTTTGGAGGCATTGAAATTGCTGGACTCCTTCATCAGTGCTTTGAATCATAGTTCTTATTCGAGTGATCAAATGATGCAGGGTTGGGCATCTCTCAAGCAAGAAATTCAGAATGAAGTCCGAACTTTGCTCCCTGATCCCCAGGTTTTACTGACCCTTCTTTCTTCTTTGACTCGCCACCCCAAGACTCGTGAATCAAGTTTAAAGAGAACAGCAGATTTTGAAAAATTTCCTGAACGTAGCAACAATAATATGAAAAAGTTGAAATTGAATGATGAGAACAAGGACATGGATATTGTTGTAAGTGGCATAAATTCTGATACAGACTTTGTTCTGCTTGGAGACACTAAAAGAGATGTTGGTTCACCTCTAATAGATGAGACTGACAATGGCAAGGATCTTATCAGTGTTATTGCAGAAATTTGGGGTTTAGACGAATGCTCTGAGCCTTTTATCACACCAAAGGGTGTAGAGATGTTCTTTCAATCTAAACTATTTGATACTCTTAAGATTTATATTGTAAGTTCAATTTATCTAAATCTTGTTGTCCTATGCTCAAACAAGAAAGAAAACTTTTTGGTGGTTGTTTATTTGATTCAATGTAGTTATTACCTTTTGATGGTTGACGTTATGTTTTCTTTACGTAGTTTAGCCTCTGAAATGATTTGCTAGCTTATCTGTTAGGAACCCTTCTTTGAAAAAATAAAATAAAAAATTTATTATTTACTTTTTTCAATTTCTTGTCATCTTAACTTTATTTTTCTTTAGAAGAGATTAAACCTCACCCTGCAGTACTAGATGAATATCGTGTATTAGCTCTCTATATCATTCATGAGCAGCCCAGCAGAAAAATAAATGGGTGTTGGGGAATTCATCAAGGGCCGAAATTACTTAGTTTAAATTATTCTGTTAATTAGAAAACTCTATTCTCTAATTATCTCTGACAATGGTTTTTTAATTCTTTTTTGCAGCGGGCAGTGCCTACTGTGTTGGAAGGTTCATTTGAGTTCTTCCTAAATCTCCTCAGCAATCCTTTAGGCATACCAACCAATCTACAGTGTTGTCTCTTGTCTTTGCTAATAGAATACATTGGATTCTCTTCAAGCAGTGGTATTCCCACTAGAACCCCTCCATTGATGTACAAGCATCTACAGCCACTTATTAACTTGTTAATTTTTTCACCAATCAGTGATGTTAAGAATCTATCATATAGTCTGGCACGAGCGGCTATGTTTAGTACTGGTGCATTTGACAGAAACGTAGATGAAATTGGAGCATGGTTACTATTTTTACCAGGGTATGACATGGGAAAATCTTCTGTTGAGGTCCAAGAATTGGATATGTTGCAGAGCCTGTCTCCAGTTGTTATCTCATTTTTATGTGATGCCATATCAACTATTGGGAATAATTTATTCAAGTATTGGGAAATTGTTAAGCATAATGCATTCCATTCGAAAGGTGCTAAAGGTAATTGATGCTTCCTATATGTTTTATGCTTATTCTGTGAAACTAAGAAAAATTTTTATGTGTTGATGCTCTCCCCATCTCTTGCATTATCTTTTCTCTCTTTTTGGTAGGATAATTTCTACTTAGGTTGTGTTTGGTTAATGTAAAATATTTTCCGGAAATGCTATTTTTGGGAAAGGAAAATATTTTCAAGTGTTTGGTTGCATTATGAAAATTGTTCTAGAAAATATTTTCATGTGTTTGGTAACATTCTGAAAATGCTATTTTCTACCACCACCCACGCAAAACCCACCACCATACAATAGGAAAACCACCAAAACACCACCACCCACACCACCACAACAACCACAAAAAAATCAGAGATCAAAGAGAGAAAGTAAAAAATCAAAATCACACAGAAACGTAGATTGGTTTGTGGGTCGATCAAAATCACAGAAAAAATCAAAATCACAGAGAGAGAGAGAGAGAAAGAGAGAGAGAGAGATCGGTTCGTGGGTTGGCGGCGCGAAGGCTCTGGGTTGCCCGCGAAGTCGAAGGCTCTAGGTCGAAGATCGGTTCGTGGGTTCGTAGATCGGCGAAGTCGAAGGTGTGATCTGGGCTCTCTCTTCTCCCTCTCTCTCTCTCTCTCTCTCTCTCTCTCTTTGCACATGAGTCCGGAAATGGTTTGAAGTGAAAATTTTGACTGAAACCAATTTTCGGGTCAAAGCCATTAAAACACTTGGTCAACTGAAAATATTTTCCGGAAAATTTATTTTCCATGTGCAACCAAACACCCGCATTTGCGGAAAAGCATTTCTGGAAGTGATTTGAAGCCAAAACAAACACAGCCTTAGTCTAGGTTTGAACTTGATATTATATTAATTTGCTCATTTCAAGAACCTCCAACTTTTATATGGCATGATGAGAATTTTCTTTGGAAATTTTTGGTGGTGAGTGGCCATTGAGCTCTTGCTCAATTGACATGTCCTCCCCGTTTAAGTGCTAGGTGGAGGTTGAGATCATGGGTTCTAGACCCATTGGGTGCGTGGGTAACTTATCAATAAATTAAAAAAACCTTTTGGTGGTGAGTGGTTCTCGTAATCAGGTAGAATTTTTACTACATAATAAAGGTTTGACCTTGATATTATATTTATCTGCTAATTAGTTGAGTGATTCTAAATTCTAATAAGGTGTGAACGAATATGCTGCTTCCCTGGTTTAATTTAATACAAAAGTAGTCATCTATCATTCACTCAAACCATATGGTAAGAAATTAAAGGCTTGAGGATGTAATTCTCTTTAGGCTAATCATAATGTGACATACTGATTAAAAAAAAAAAATTTAGGCTAATCATAATGTGACATGAGATCTCTCAACAGTTGTGTTGAGAGATCTATCCTTAGTCATTGAATTGCTGTGTAATTTTTCTTTTGCTGGATTCTTAACTAGTCATCGAATTGCTGGGCTATTCTATCCTTTCTCTATGCCTGAAAAAAAGAAAAGAAGTATATTTTTATCATTAATTCGAGTGCTTCCTATCTTTTTGCTGGTGATGGCTATTCTGTTCTTTTTAATTTTTTCCCTCTTTTTTTGGCAGATGTATCACCTACTTTCAGCCCTCTTGTAATATGTGTCTTGCAGAAATGTCTAAGGTTGCTAACTTCTGAATCTGGAAGTTTTACATTGCCTGAGAAGTCAATCATATCATTATATGTATGCAATACACTGAAATATCTAATGCAAACTCAGGTAAATATCACATGTTTCAGCTTCATTACTGCTTGCAGTTTCTAGACAATCTAATCTATGGACTGCATTTGATAGGTAGATGCTGGGTTGCTATCTGCTTTGGTTGAATCAGTCTTGTCTGAGAGACTTGGTGACCGTTCTGTAGTAGACAATTCTGGGGATTCCTTCTGTGAGTGGAGGCCATTAAATAACTTACTGCTTTTTTCACGGAGCATTTCACATCAACAAACTTCATGCATTTTTTCTACTGATAGAAAAGCTAGTCCTATTGATAGTTCTTTTGCTAGTACACTTGATGATGTTAAACAACTTTTAAGGGCTGGGGATAGTGGCAATATATCTGGCATAACCAAGGCATTTTCTTCCTCAATTATTTGCACGTCACCTGATGAGATATTGAAAAATTTTCCATCAGTTATGACTATTTCACACAACCTTCTTGGAGTTCCTATGTCAATCTTATCATCGGTATTCTTTCTTGAACAAAGTCTTCTTACCAGCATTTCTAAGTTATGGCCCGACATGTTCTTCCCTTGTCTGGAAACAACTCTTTCTGTTGTTCATTGTGAAGTCAAAGGAGATGATGCCAGTGCAGTTTCTTGTCGTTCTTTGGATTCTCAGGAAATTATTTACAATGGAGATCTTGATGCAAGTGAATCTGCTGCTGCAGCATTTAGTTTATTTTTGAAGCAGGCACCTTTCCATGTGCTATTTCCTGCAATTATGAACATCAGTGGTCCCTACTTGCTGGAGCCCTTGAAGATACAAGACATGCTTCTGGCTAAACTATCTGACTCAATAACAGATTGCCACAGAACTACTTATCTGCGGCTGGTGCTATTTTGGATCCATCAAATACAATCATCTTATAGAATTAAACCATTAGTTGAACTCCAACAACTTGCAGAGATTTGCTTTAATCTCGTAAAGCACTTGTTAGCTCAACTATTGGTTTTGAAATCTGATTCTGCTTGTTCCAGAAAACCTGGGGTTTCTTTCTCAGGAACAGATATTCAAGAAGTGGTTCAATCAATCTTCTGTCATCCTGCAGTGGTAGCATCATTATCCTGTCCTTTGGATTGTAAAGAAGAGTTAGCATTTGAAGATGTGGTGGGCACTTTGGATATGTTGATTAGTTTATCCAGGCAGAGGGTTCATATGTTGGATCTTCATCTCTTGAATATATTAACAACAACTTCTGAGTACTTGTTGACCTTATGCAATGTCCAAAACTCTGTACCCAAAGATAATAAAAGTTCTTATAAGCAACTTGTGGGGGCCTTTAATTCCCTGGTACAGAGGCTATTTCTGGAAGCCAGGGAAAAGTTTGATCTGTGCATTTGTACTAAAGACATGATGCCCATCCTTCCGACCTTTTATGCTTTACATGCTCTCCTACGGTTCATATCCCCTTTTGAACTTCTTGAATTAGCACAATGGATGTTTAATAGGGTTGGCATGGATGAATTGATAGTTTGCAAAACATCAAAGATATCTGCTCCCTCTATAGGATTTTGTATTGCTGCTGGTGCTTTCAAAACTCTGTCTGGTTATTCAGAGCAGCAGGTTACAAAGAGAGTACCATACAATTTGTTATGGGAAATAGAAGAAGAGAATATCAACATCAGCATAGTTGAGGAGATCTATTTTAAAGTAGTTATGTTTGCTTTGCATTTTGAACCAGAATTTGCATATACATGCTTGCAGGCGGCTGTTAATGTTGGTTACAGACAGAAATACATGCAACAGCATAGTATTCATCCATTAAGTTTGCTAATGTCCAGGGTTATAATGATAACTCCTGTGGAAGTGCTTTCTCATTGCATTTACAAGACAAGCAAGACGAAAGCTAAATTATTGTTCCTTCTTATTGAGACAAGCTCCATACATTTGTCAACCTTTGGGCACTTATTTTTGGGTATTCTGAACAAAGATTTGCCTCACCAGGGCAATTTGATGCAAGAAAATTGTGGCCTTGCTCTTTCAGATGAGGACTTTATGATGCTTCTGCCTGCTGCTTTGTCTTACCTGAACTCAATTTTTATAAAATTCGGAAAGCAACACCATAGTCATTTTGGAAGCATACCTTCTTTATATTCAAGGATTCTTTTAAATGGTTTCCTTCACTGGAAGAATTTTGTCTCTAGAGATATATTTGAGGAAGAATATGGCGAGCTTTTGCCATCATCTAACCCAGAATTTGTCAGACTTGTTGATGGTAGTCTCCTAGGAAAATCTATTCATATGTTGCGGTATCACTTAGCCTTCAGTGGAGTTCCAATGAAATTGAAGAAGCGATTGAAACTATTTGATAAAATTTTCCAACAATCTACTTCACACAATGATCTGCTAGATTGTGATGTTGGTGAGATGGATTCTCATTCACTTAATCAGTCATTAAACCATATAAATAGAGTTGTTGCAAAGATATCTTTTGGTAAGATTTTATTATATCTGGAAAATAGTCAAATTCATTCTAAGCCAAATGAAGCAGATGGCAACTTGAAGGAAGTTCCTTTGGAAATGGTATCAAATTTAGACTCATCAAGAATGCGGTTTATAAACAATCTGGTCAGTATTTGGCAATTGGTGGTTAAGAAATTTCCTTTAGTTACCAATAGTTCTGCAAAGGGAAAGAGCATAGACAGTTCTACCCTGTACAAATACTTGGAAGTCTTCATATTGAATTGTATTTTTGAAATAACCACAGAATTGCATGATGGTCTAGTCCAATTGCAATGTGTTTCCTTCCTGGAGCAATTGATGAGATCAGCTCTTTTATATAGGTTTGAGGACCCCACAACTCTGACAGCACTCCGAGGTATCCTAAAGTCGTTGTCTGATGGAAAATTTTCACGTGCCCTATATCTACAGCTGCTGCTTGCCCACTCTCAATTTGCCCGTACTATTCATTCAGTCTCCAAAGCATCTGGTTGTTCTCCTATTGGTGCATTTTTAAGGCCCATGTCCAGCATTCTGAGATCACTTGTTATCCCTTCTAGTAAACAAGATGCATTTAGTGGCAAGCAAGATTCAGAAACAACTGAACCGTACACAAAGCAGTTGGAAGTTATTAAATTATTCCACACACTCTTTCCAGTCAAGGCTCTTCAACGTGCTTTTGATTCTGAAAAAGATTTTGGCATTAATTTAAAAGAGTTGCATTTGCTACTTCTGTCTTCTTATGGTGCAACACTCAGTGAAGTTGACTTGGAGATATACAATTTAATGCTTGAAATTGAGTCTATAAATGGATCAGACTCTGTGAATAGTGCTGACATGGATTACCTATGGGGAAGTGCCGCTTTAAAAGTTAAAAAAGAACGGGCTCTTGAGCAGCAGGATATATCTTTGGATATCATGATAGATGCTGAAGCAGTTGAAGAACATCGGAAAAGTCAATTTAGAGAAAACCTTTCGATTGACCCAAAAATATGTGCATCAACAGTGCTGTATTTTCCTTATGATGCTACTGCAAGTGATGAACCCTTATCCTGGAACAAGGTTCAACCATTATCTTGCACTAATCCCATTGTGGTTAAGCTTTTGGATGATCTGGGTTTTTACTTTCAGTTTATTGTTGTCTCTAATGTGATTCTCAAGATTATCAACTAATTTCATCTTTGAACTTTGTGCAGGCATGTTCTCCTATTGTTGAAAATGTAGAACGCTATGATCCCGTCTTTATCTTGCATTTTTCAATTCATAGTCTGTCATTGGGCTATATTGAACCTTTGGAGTTTGCTGGTTTAGGCTTGCTTGCAGTTGCATTTGTTAGTCTTTCTTCATCAGATGAGAGGATTAGAAAATTGGGTTATGAGGCTCTTGCGATATTTAAGCATGCGATGGAGGTTGTGTTCTGTATAATTGCATGTTTCTAGCACATGATTTATGTTCATATTCATTCTATGCAGCAGAATAGTCTCTTACTTCTTTCCCTTCTCCAATTTATAGTTCCTTGAGCTTGTGTATATGCATGTGTCCATGTTGTCAAAGTTTTTAAAGCAATTTTCATATGGCCTTTTTCATGACCTTGAAAAGCAAACCTTTATATAGGGAAAACATAAGCAAACCTTGACAGCTTAATTTTGTGTCAGTGTGAAACATTGGAACAACACCACACTTGCCCGTCTGCCCCCAACCCCCTAGGTGAAATACGAAAGACAGTAGAAAATATGAAATTAAGTAGTTAAACTTGGTTTTGATGTTAATCAATGTTCAAAAGTGTTTTTATGTTTAATTTGTTTAAAATTGGCATTCTCCTCTGGATTTTGGATGGTTATTCTTGATTAGCTGCTGTGCAGTAGATGAAATTCAAAAGTTCTGGAATATTTTGTAATGGCATGCTTATTTGGAATTCAGGTTCTAGAGCCTTATTTACATAGATGATAGATGCGCAGCAGGATTTTTGAATTTTTTATTTGCTAGGCTTACTTCACATTGGCCGATTATATTTAATCCTCCCTTCTGTGCTGGTTTGTAATTTTCCTTTCTGCATTAAGCATTTGTAATGTTAATTTTTAATAAAGTTCAAACTATTATGTGCAGAAGTGCCAAAAGAGGAAGGATCTAATGCAACTTAGGCTTCTGTTGACTTATGTGCAAAATGGTATAGAAGAGCCATGGCAGAAAATCCCTTCTGTTATTGCTCTTTTTGCTGCAGAAGCATCTTTGATATTGTTAGATCCTTCGCATGATCATTATGCAACCATAAGAAAGCTTTTGATGCAGTCTTCTAGGGTAAATCTGAAGGTAAATGTATTGATGACTCAAATAAATTTAATGATTTAAAGAGTTTAATTTATAAATTTGTATTTGTATAAGTTAGATTATATATAGATTATATTGCTTTCTTCTGTCTTATGCTACTTCCTTTTCTTTTTTTTTTTGTTAATGATATATATATATTTTGTAAATATGTGTGCAGGGTATACCATTGTTTAACAATTGTTTCTGGAGTAGCTCTGTGAATTTCAGAGCAGAAAGGTTGTGGATACTTCGCTTGCTATATGTAGGGCTGAATTTGGACATTGATGCTCAAATATATACGAGGAACTCCATTTTTGAGACTCTATTAAGTTTTTATGTCTCTCCTCTTTCGGATACAGATTCAAAGGAACTGATTCTTCAGGTAATTTCCAATCTTATTGTGACTTGACTTCTGTTGATTTTGTGTAATTTGTTTGAAATGCTAGAAAAACTGCTTTCTTTTTGCTAATCAACTTTTTAGTCCCCGTTAATAAAATGATGTTTCTTCCAAATATTTTGGAATTATATATATATATATATTTCCTATGGGCATTTTGGATTCAGATGTGAAATAAGACTTTGAAATGATATTTCTGAGGAAAGGTTTATTCAAAGAGTGGTTACATATATCGTATATATATTTTGGGAGTATTTATGTGGCCATTTTTTGAGTTCTTTCTGCTTGTCTTTGAGAGATCTGCGTTGCCTTTAGAAGAATTCTTCCAGAATACCTTGTCTTCCTAAGTTTAGTTTGCTTATTTAATGTCTTTCTATTTTTATGTTTACTTCTTCATGATTTTCTTTCCATATGTGTGTTACTTTCTCTAGCAGCTAGCTATTTTTAATTTCTTGTGCAGTTTTGTGCCCTTAGATTTTCAAGGATGGTCTAATTTGCTGTGTCATTTCTAGAGGTTGGTGGCTGGAGTAACCAATCAGACCATTAGTCTTTGGTATTGGCTAGTTTTTAAGAATAAAGCCAATTGGTAAAATTATGCCAAAAAAAGAAAAAAAAGAAAAGAAACGTGTTGACTTAAGAATTCTCAGCAGGATGGTTTGATATCATATGATATATAACTCTGTGGAAGAAGAAGAAAACAACCACACAAATCAATTACACAAGTTGGACTGTCTTATATTTATTGTTGCTTTTGATTTTGTTTCTGAAATATTGTCAAATATTTTGATATTTTTTTGTTTCTAATCCTAAAATTAACATAAAGTAGACCTAAAATAGTTAATTGTCACTTCCCCACAATATCCTCTCCTAGTTTTTGAAGAACTGCCTATACTGTGTCCATATCTTATCATACTTGTGTTCCATGTTTTGTGTTGGTGCTTTCTAGATGGAATGACTAAATGCATTTCATTAAACTGATCAAATACGTGGGAAAAAGGCTTTGTTGAGGAAAATCTCATGCTTTCTGTTTGTTTCTGAATGTTTAGTTGGTAGTCTCAGCTTAAAGTTTTGATGCATAACTGAGGCAGTTACAAAGAATTGGGTATGAGTTTTGGCTGTCACATTGTTTTAAAACCATTCTGAACAAAGAACCAGACAGAGTGATTTCTGTTTTTGTGGCCGGATCAGAGTTTGATCAATGGTTGTATCATCTCATAAACAATAAAAAATTTTAATTAGATATATGTTTCTCAATTTATTAGTTTGTGAGTCCAAATATTTTTAGAGATTCTTTTCCATTTTGAACTGAGGAGAGGGATTTATAAAGACTTTTTAGTCATTATTATGTAAATTACCAGTGTGGGACTTTTATACCTTAAGAATGAAAGGTAAAAGAGAAGAGGGCTCATTTATCTTTGAAAACATTCTCAATATCTTTTATTGTTTCAATGTAGGACATGCTGTTTTGTAATAGGAACTTAATGTAAGTCCCACGTTGGAAAATGAAAGGGGATGCTATACTTCTTCTATAAACACCACACTTCATTAGGAATTCCAGGCACTAAATGACGGGCTAGCTTTTGTGTGGGTCTAATATTCTTTAGTTCAATGTTGAATTTGTTTTATTCCCAATAAAATAAGTAATGCTGTAAGCATACTTAAAAAAAAAAAAAAAAAAAAAAAAGGAATGGTCAAAAAGTTTTATGGTAAGTGTCTATATAAATGTGTTATTGTACTCCAACAATAAAATATCAAGTGTTTTGAGTAACCCCCCCCCCCCCCCCTTCTTTTCCTATTGCTAAGTTACATATACATCTGATGGGTCAATGACCCTAACCAATAACCCTATCCTCCACCTAGCACTTAAAAGAGAAGGAGGTACCAATTGAGCTAGAGTTAAATAGAAAAATCGTTCTAGTGAACTCATTCATTCTTGAATCCTAACTATTCTTCTTAAAGGTTTAAATCCAAAATCTACAAATCCTCTTAAACACTAAGCCTCTGTTTGGATTGCATTTTGAAGTCTGCATTTGTGTGTTTGCTAAGTTACATATACATCTAATGGGTATTGAACCGATGACCCCATCCTCTACCTAGCACTTAAAAGAGAAGGAGGTACCAATAGAGCTAGAGTTAAATAGAAAAATCGTTCTAGTGAACTCATTCATTCTTGAACCCAAACTATTCTTCTTAAAGGTTTAAATCCAAAATCTACAAATCCTCTTAAACACTAAGCCTCTATTTGGATTGCGTTTTGAAGTCTGCGTTTGTGCATTTGCTAAAAAAATTGGGTCCCACACAACACTATTCATGGACCCACAAAAACCATCCAAACACAAATTTCAATATAAATTTGAGTCCCACAACACTATTCACACATTTAAAAATTATTTTGCTACAGTGTTTTTAGTTTTCAATTTTTAGCAAATAAGCGGTATCCAAACACACCCCAAACACACATTGACAAATTGGAGTTGATTTTAAGCAATTATATTGCAACACATTGCTTCCCTATGAAATGAGTTTATATAAAAGCATGTATGCTCTACTGTCCTAGTGATAATAAGAATGGATCATAGTTTGATTTTTTTTTTTTGGCTAGAGTTATTAGCATAAACTTCCTATGAGTCTCATCTTTTGTTCTTCCCCTAATATGGATCTTTATGAATAGAGTCTATAGGATACTTTATGATTTCCCCAATCACAAAAACTTTCCTAGATTTTTTTTATTGGTGAGGCAAACATGCACCCCCAATTGTTTTGAACCCATGACCTTAGCTTCCACTAGAACAAGGAAAGGGGAGTCATTTAAGCTAAAACTCATTGGCAACTATGTAAGATCCTTTCTCCTCTTTCTATCAGCTACAACGTCACATCCATTTTCTCCAACTGCTCTCTCACCAGATGCTTACAACCTCTCAGCAAGACAGCCCTCTAATACTAAATATACCAGGGCTGCCCAGGATCAGGACCGCACTATGAGGTATCCGAAAACAAATAAATTAAGGAAATTGTAGCATCACTAGATCCTATTGCTTTTTAAATGATAGGTAGAGAGTGGGTAGGGAGAGGTGAGGTTCAAACCACAGACATGGGACTCAACAAAAGATGTCATTACCATTGGGTTATCACTTGAACCTCATTAGATCTTGTTGCTCTTTAATTCAAATTTTAATTTTAAGCTATTTTGGGAGACAATGTGAAGATAACAAATATCACAGAGAGAGAGAGAGAGAGAGATACCATGTGGAAAATATCAACTGGAGGTGTACCCATAAGTATAGCTTTGAGCCCAACCTCTGCACAAGGGTAAGAGCCCGCATAATTATATACACTAACAGCCTGATATATTTGATATAAACCCTCAACTGACAGAGTAAAATGTGGCTGGTATATTTCCCTTTTCTGGGATATTTTCACTGTTGACATCATTATTTGCAAAAATAGATTAACCAATGCAACATTTCCCTTTTTGAATGTCAAACCACCAATTAACACTTGGTACAGATGCGAACAAAGTTCCATGAGCTGCTCAAGGGCATCTTTCTGCAACCACTCAGTAATGTTTTGGGATGAAATAGCATCATTGGCAACCTGATTTTCAATCAAAACAAAAAGTCAATAGAATGGGAAAAAGAAGACTACTGTTGACAATTTCTACTGACATTTTATTCGTTCACAGAGCACAGACTGTAGTCAAGCTTAAATAAACAGGAATATTGTAGTTTGATTGAGCTATTAAGATAGAATTATGGCGTGGAGATGGATATGCAATTATTTTGTAAAATAATCATATATAAACACATTAACAGAAAAGATCAAATTTATGGTTATGATAATGATAATAAAACTAAAATTAACAGAGTTAGACAAAGTTCAAGTTGTCACCCTTGGAACTTCACAAGAAACCTGTTTCTACAGGTTACAGCAGAGATCGTTATTAAATTTCATAGGCTACTTGACATATTATGCAATATCACATACAATATCTGTTAACTACTAAGCTTCTTAGACAGGATTTCTTAGTTAAATTGCAAGAGAATGAAATAAATGAGAACATGTTATTTGCACTGGTGTGTGTGTGTAAGAAAGGTGTATAGGGGAGGTTTGACATTGAGAAAGCTTATGATCATGTGAATTGGGAGGCTTTACTAGATCTATTGAAGAAAATGGGCTTTGGGGAGAAGTGGTGTAGATGGATTCGCACTTGTATATCAACAGTCCAGTTCTCTATTTTGGTTAATGGGGCTCCGGCTGATTTTTTTGGGAGCACAAGGGGATTGAGACAAGGGACCCGCTATCTCCTATGTTGTTTTTGGTTATGATGGAGGTTTTTAGCAGGATGTTGAAAAAGTTGAAGGTGCTGGCCTGATCAGTGGTTTTAAAGTTGATGGTAGACGGGGTGAAGGGGAATGTGTCTCACATCTTTTGTTTGCGGATGATACTATTCTGTTTTGTGATGCGGATGTGGAGCAGATCCTACATGTTCGGATGCTACTACTTTGTTTTCAAGCTGTGACAGGTTTGAAGGTTAATGTCTTGAAGAGTGAGATGGTTCCAATAGGGGAGGTTAATAACATGTATGCCTTGGCAGATATTTTGGGTTGTAGGATTGGAACTTTGCCTATGACCTATCTTAGTATGCCGTTAGGGCTTCCTATAAGTCCCCTACTATTTAGAATTCTATCTTAGAGAAAATTGAGCAAAAGTTGGCTGGGTGGAAGAAACTGTATTTGTCAAAAGGTGGAAGACTAATGTTGCTTAAGAGTACGCTATCTAGTCTTCCTACTTACTATTTATCTCTTTTTACCATCCTTTGCATGTGGCTAATAAGATTGAGAAGTTGCAAAGGGATTTTCTGTGGGGGGATTCGAAGGCACATTTGGTGGGGTGGGATAAGGTGTGTGCACCTATGGCGAATGGTGGTTTGGGAGTAAGGAAATTAACTAATTTTAATAAAGCCTTACTAGGAAAATGGTTATGGCGGTTTGGGGTTGAGGAGACACGTCTTTGGAGAAGGGCAGTAGCTATGAAGTTTGGGGAAGAGTGGGGGGATGGTTCTCCAAGCTAGGTAGGGGTGTACATGGGTGTGGTTTATGAAGAAGTATCTGGAAAGGTTGGGAAGTTTTTAGCAAAAATATCCAGTTTGAGGTACAGTTGGGGGATAAAGTGAAGTTTTGGACAGATCAGTAGTGTGGGGATTTACCACTCCAATTGTCCTTCCAAGCAGTGTATGGGATTGCTACTAATAGAGAGGCATCTGTGGCCTCGCCTCTTGATCGGTCAGGGATAAAGACACAGAGAAGTTAGAATGTTCGTTTAATTGGGGAACCAAATGATTGGAAATTTGGTGTTGTGAATGAATTCCTTCGTACCTTGAGATCTAATTTACCTCAAACTGAGAATGGAGACCGCATGAGATGGAAGTTGACAAAGAATGGGGGTTTTGACATCTGCTCGTTCTATAATAAGCTACAAGGTCCCTTGCCTATTATCTTTCCTTGGAAGGTATTTGGAAGGTCAAGGCTCCTTGGTGCGTTTCTTTCTTTGTTTGGACTGCAACTTGGGATAAGATTCTTACAGGCAACAATTTGCAGGGTACAGGCCTTGATTTTGTTGACTGGTGCATTATGTGTCGTTATAATGGAGAGACGGTAGATCATTTGCTACTCCATTGTGAAAAAGTTTATTAGTTGAGGAGCTTAGTTTTTAGATCTTTTGGAATTTCATAGGTCTTGCCAAGATCAGTTGCAGATACTTTTTTTGGTTTGTGAAATTGGTTTGAAAAGCACTCTTCTAGCATTTGGAATTTAGCTCCGTTGTGCTTAATGTGGTGTATTTGGAGGGAGCGAAATTGGCGAACTTTTGAAGACATGGACAAGTCCGATGACCAGTTGCTTGCTTTTTTTAGTGATTCTTCTTTTGAATGGTCTAGGGCTTAGGGAGTCACCTCCAATGATTCTCTCCCTTTGTTCTTTAGTTCTCTCCTTGGTACTTAGTTTTTTTTTGTCTGTTTGTTTCTTTTTCTGTACTCTTTGTTCTGCCTTATGTTTTTTTCTCATGAGGTAGCTTTCTGAATATACATCTTTCTTACTTATCAAAAAAAAAAGTGTTGAGCATCTCTCTGAAGCATATACTAGTACCTACTTTGTTGACATAGGGTAATCACAACACTAGAATCTCAGTTTTTGGATAATGCAAATCCAAATCAAACCGTTCTTTTCAACAAGTCTTGAAGATTCCTTACCAGACCTGAATTATTCCAATATAAACTCCTAGTGGTCTCTTTACTAAAATGCTAACTGCACCATTAAGCTGAAGAACACAAATTATGTTTTTTATATAATAACTTAAGCAACCCTCCCCCCCCACCCCCCAAAAAAAAAAAAAAATAAATAAGGGAAAGAAGATAATTTAAAAAAAAAGCCCTTCCAGCTGACAAGGGGGCGGACAAGATACCACCATTCCAAAATGCTAGAATAATTATTAAATAATTAAATTCATCATTCCTCAATAGCTTAATCTTCTGAGACAGTCAGTAATTTATTTTAGTATCAGATTAGGTGGTCTTGAGATTGAATTTTGTCTCCATTGTACATCCCATTTAAAAAGTTATAAATCCCATGTGTTAGGCCCCACTATTAACAGGGAGTTTGGATCCACGCATGAGGGGAATTATTAGAGTAGTTAAATGGTTAAATTTATGATATCCTAACAACTTAACCTTTAAGAAGAATTAGTAATTTTCAAAAAATAAAATATTTATACAGAATAAAGGATGACAAAAAACATAAGTTAAAAGCTCTTGAGCCAAGAGGAAATTAGTAAATTACCTCTAATACCACAAGCAATTGCTTTAAGGAAAAACCTTTTTCATCTTCAAAGAGCCTTCCGCTAGAAAATGAGATAACAGACGACAACCATGAAAACAGACCACAGCGTTCAACTAGATAACGAGCCGTCTTATGCAATTTGAACGCCTTCTTCACTACCTGCAGTGTAAATAAAGATAAAAAAAGAAAAAAAAAGAAAAAAAAAAGAAAAAAAGCAAGGTCAAAACAACAGTGTTTTAGATCAGGTTTGCAAACAACAGAACAAGGTTTAGAAATAATGCCTCAACAAAACGTTTGCTATGCATGTACATTGTCAGTTGTAAAATTCCAAGGTGACACATTATTTTAAAAACTGAACCCAACCAGCTAGTCCGACCGGTTCATTGTACAAGACTACAACTAGGCAAAAACAAATTAATATTTTTTGATAAGTAAAAATAATAATTATAATAAATACATACATTGTACATACCTATACCAGACCAGTGATTACCCTAAAACCGATAATATTCAAAAACCAGTCAAAATCAGTAAATAGGAGGTTCAATCTCCAAAACTGTGTACCAGAACTGGTTTTGGCCGGTTTTGATTTTTTTTTTTTTCTCTAGTTTTTTATAAAATAACTTGTCACTTCATTAAATTATTATATATAATTATTTTTTCCTTTTATCATTTATTTATTTATTTTCTTTTTGCTGAATTGTCATTATCATTGTTACTAAAAAAGAGTTCAAGGCCCGTGATCACAAAGTCTCACAGAGAGCCCTAGGAGTTGCAAGAATAGGCAAATACCAGGGGCCGAGTCACGGGCATACCTCGGTGTGGTGTAAAGGGACTGAAGAGAACTTATATCGGGATTTAGTTGTTTGAGTACTATAGTTTATGGAAGGTTTTTTTGTATGATGGCATGTGAACCTTTAAAGCGACAAAACCCATGCATGTGCCTTTTTCATTTTTATTCTTTGATTTTTTATTTTTTATTTTTTTTATTTTTTTTTATTTTTTATGGGAAAGTTTGGTGATGAAGTGTTACTTGGAACAAGAACGTATACAAGCCAATGAAATTGAAAACAAGGTGGAATTCCATACTTGAAATTTAAGTTGTGCAATTGTCCTTTTTGTTGCTAAAAAAATTTGAAATGTAAATATGTGATAAGATGTTTATTAATTTTTATTTTTATCTATTTTAAGTATAACGGTAGAGCTTTTTAGCACAACTGCACAAGACATAATACAATCTAATAATGGATTTGTTAAAAATACATATAATGAAAAATTATTAAGTAGTATAATATTAACAAAATGTTAATTAATGTTGCACATAGCTAGTTACCAAATGCCGTACACACAACTTGTAAAATTGTGTTTTCAAAACATGAAATCAACATATGTTTACAGATTTTTTTTTCAAAATAACACTGAATCTCAAACAATTTCGTTAGTCAGCACGTTTTCAAAACAATTTAGCAAACTAACATCTCGAGCAGAAGGGACTCGATTTTGTTGTTGTAAATCGAGTGTGACGAAGTTGAGTTCCACGGAACTCGAGTCTTCAAGGCTCAATTTCCCTGAGATATCCAACAGAACATCTTCAAACCCCTTTTCCAGAGAAGAAAATGAAGGAATTAGAGGAAAACATTCTTCTGGAGTTTCTTCGCCGCCACTGGAACCTTCGTTGTCGCTGCTTGGGTTCAATCTGAGCTGAATGGTTTGGGTTAGGGAGATTTGGGTTTGTTGTTTCTTCGTGTTTCTTGTTTGGTTTCTTCGAATCTTCGTGTCTCTTGTTTTTTTTTTTTCTTCTTCGTTTGGTCTAGGTTTTTGTGTTTCTTCCTTCTAGTTCTTCTTCGTGTAGTTTGTGTTTCCTCATTGTGGCTTCGTTTGATCTCTTTATGGAACTCGAGTCCATAATGCTTGATTTCCACGCATAGAACTCAAGTCTGTAATGCTCGATTTAGCGCTACAAAATTGAGTTCCCTACCCTCGAGATGTTAGTTTGCTAAATAGTTTTGAAAATATGCTAACTAACGAAATTATTTGAGTTTTAGTGTTATTTTGAAGAAGAAAAAATCCTGTGTTTACATATACATATAATCATTACCCTTAAGAAATTATATCAAATCTTACTTAAATCACATAAAAAACAAGGTAGTGGTTGTCGAAATTGGATAAAAGGAAAGGTAAAACTAGCCAGATGTTTCTGAAATTGAAAATGAGCATGATATATTATCAATTTGAATGGGGCCATCTAAACAAATAATCGACTATATTACATCAAAGATCCATTACCTTCCTCTTCTTCTTTTTCTTCTTCTTCCCTCTAGAGGGACAAAAAAAACTACTGAGAAAGGCTAAACCTAAAAGGATAAGGTAGTAATACATAGGGAAAGTCTTGAACTAATTAATCTCTCATTTGTAGCTTCACAATTTCACATTTCTTCAGAGGAAGAGATCCTTGAGGATTCTTTGATACCTAGACTTTTACGATGGCTAACTGCTGCTATTATTCTTGGGAAGCTTTCTTGGAAAAATACTGATGTTGATCCCAAGATTTCAAACCTTTTTAAATCAGGAACTCTGCAATCTTTATTGGCTCTTATTGAAAACGAACGTGATGAAAGCGTCAAAAATAGATTTGGCTGTGAGGATTTATTGGCTGCTGTCATTTTCTACCTTCAACAGCTTCATGGCATTCATTGTCAAGTGCTCCCTCAGTTATATCTGCATTATGTCTTCTTTTCTTTGCCTCCGGTCCTGCAGGTAAGCTATTTTGATTAGTTGTCAGTTAGTTGTTTGGCATGTTGTGTTGAGTGCTGGAGTTGGGATTTTGGACTTGGATTCTGGAAAGATTCAAATCTAGACTTTGAATAAGGTCTTGGGTATTCTACTTTAGGCACTATACTTCGCCAAGCAGGGAATCTTAGTAATTGGCGGGGAATTTTAAACTGATCCTAGAACATAGTTTCAGTGGAAACCAATGCTGGCATGTGGCTTGGTTGATCTGAATAGGGTGGTCATGCTTCTAGACTTCTGACTGACATAATAAGTCGTGACAATAAATTTTGAGAGGCAGCCACTTGATTTGGGGATTGGGGTGGTGATTGAGGACATGTAACAATCAAAGGAGAGATTACAGTAGGTCAACATTAAGGATCAGCATTTAGCTCTTACTATTAATTTGGAAATTTGTCAGGAATGAACTCATGTAGCATGGTCTAAGTTTTTCATTTTGGTCCTTAGACACCTGTTGGGCCTATTTGCCATTGAATGGAACTGTGGACTGTGGTCTAAGTTGCATGGTCTATTTTCTATGTTGACTTTGTTTTTGGTAGCGGTGGCATACCTTTGTTAGCTACTTTGGCATCAAGAGATTTAAGCATATGTTGACTATAGAGTAGGAAGCACAAACATGGACACGGACACGGACATGGGTACAACACGGCCATTTTTGAAATATTAGGATATGACACGGTGGGAATATGCATATTAATTAATTATTAAATATATTTTTAGATATTGTTAAGCATTTATTTTTCATATAATATTAAACATATATTAATTTAAGAGAAATAGTGGATAATAAAGTGAATTCATGACTAGTAAATGATGTTTAGAAATTAGAATACAAATCAAGAATAAGATCCATAAGAGTAAATAAAAGATAACTAGATAAGTGTTGAAGATTGAAACTAAAAATAAATAAAAGATAAATGTCCCTCCCATGTCCGTTGTATCCCGTAATGTTTCAAACAAAACAAAAAAGGATGTGGCTAGTTCACGTGTGAAGAAGTGTCCCAAACATGTCCAGTATTTGACACGGGTATGACATTTTTAATGAAGTGTCTGAGCTTCCTAGTCTATATTATATATATATATATATATTTATATATATTTTTTATATTGGTGTAAATAAAAATTGAGAAATGTTGCCAATGAGCTCTAAGCTCAAATGACACATCTTCTTGTAAGAGTAAGGGTGAGGTTGTGGGTTCAAGACTCACCTAGTATGTAACTTACCATTAAAAAAAGGAGTTGATAAATGTTGAAGATAGATGCTAAGCATCTTGTTTTTGTGAAGTGATTGGCCTTGAAGAGGGAAAATTGCATAGAATGTTGCTAATTAATGTGGGATAGATGAAGTGAAGAAATTCCTTTGGAGGGTTTCCAGGACTGATGGTGTATATGGTATGGTGCAAATTTGCTTGGCTGTTGAGAATCAGTGTGTTAATAGTATGGATATTTCGAGAATGTTACCAGGGATTCTTGACAAAACAAGAAAGTTCTAACCCTATATATGTGTTTGAGGACAAAGAAGAGAGAGTAATAGATATTTTTGTTGTGTCAAATATATCTTTTTGTTTTGCACTTCCAAGGATGAGGACTGTAAATTGAATTTGAATCTGTGCGGTGAGTGAATAATAGATGATCTAATTCTAGTAACTGCCAATGTTTTTTAAGTTCTTAGGTCTAGCCAAACCCTTATAGCTTGGATGAGAATAAGATGAGTTGAGTAATAATAGATGATCTAATTCTAGTAACTGCCAATGTTTTTTAAGTTCCTAGGTCTAGCCAAACCCTTATAGCTGGGATGAGAATAAGATGAGTTATTATAAAATTTCTACTACACTGACATATACATAAAATCCAGTATAACTTAATCTCTTAGTGTGGCTTAACAGGCTTGGTAATTATTAAGGTTGGTGTTCATGTCCACTGAAGTTATAGGCTTTGACGTTCTCTTCCAAAAGCAAATGATAAAAATTTGAAGTGGATGAGTTTGATGTAATTAAATGTTATATACGCAAATATTTTTATGAATAAATATTTATTTATTTTTCATTTTGTGAAAATATAAATTTGCTTACTCTCTTAATATTATATTTTTGTAGAATCCATATCAGATATCTTCCAAGGTCATAAGACCCTGATGGCGCCTCTGTGTTCGAAGATACATTGCCCTGCTGAAGCTAATCCTGCCTGGAGATGGTAATACATCATCTCTTCTAGCTTTTTTCTTTTTCCCTGCTCTTTGAACAAGATGTGGATTGTGGAATGAAGGGTATTTGATAATTACTTTGGAAGTAAATGTGGTATTTACTTATAAAGGAATGAACATGGTATTTAACTGATGCTTGTTAACCTGTATGATCCAAGGTGATTATCCTGTTTAAATGATTTCTTTCTGATTCAAGTTCATAGATCTGTTTGTTGCTGACTTTGCCATGTTTGTGATAATTCTTAAAAGAAAGCTAATCCGATATTGGGCATCTTTGACATTTTATGTAGTTTCATCAGTGAGAAATTAAAAAAGCTTTGTCTAACTAGCAGGTTGAAGGCTAGTAATAGAACTTACAATTTTAGCTCAAGATTTTTTGAAATCTTTACTAGCTTTGTTTTTGTAAGCCATGCTCCTTAATCTCTTGCTTGTTGGCTGTTTTTGCATTACAGCAATGCTATTATATTTTCTTGCCAAGGCTGGGGACTCTATTACTTTAACTATTCTGACCTAGCATGTTCTTTGTACAGGTCCTTTTACGAGCTGTGGAAGGAACCTGCATTGGAACTCACCGATTTACAGAAGATGGATGAACTTAATGCTTGTCAAACTCTTTTAGTAATTTTTGCAAATGGACTTAGAAGGAAACCATTAGATTTGCAGGTTTTATCACCTCTAGATGTGGAGAGATCTGGTGTATATGAATGGGAAAAAAGCATTATTAGTGCTAGCAGTGTTTAAATTATATTACGAACTTCCAGATTGATTAGTAAAATTCGAGATTTTGGAATGACATTGTGTCCGGAAAGGCAGTTTGTAGTATATACTGAGTGTACTTGAAACCCATGATTTCTGAGAAAATTGTACATGACTAGGGCAGATGACGGTTGTAATTTAATGAAGTTGGGTTCGAAACATCATGTTACAGCCATTGTAGGAGAAATACAGATATGTCAATGTAGCCAGCATTCAAGGATGTCATGGCAACAAAGTTGTATTCAAATGACAATGTTAGTTAAGACTAGAATTTGTTGTAATTCTTATTATTGGTCATTTAATGGCTAAGTCTCCATATCTCTTTAAGCTCTCTTTCCATTTATGGAATTTGCTTTTAGATTGTATACATTTCAAGCTCTCGAAAAGGAGCTATTATTTCTCACTTAAATTTTTTATTCAAACCATTCTGAATGTTCAGTTCAATCTGTTAAATAGTAATCCAATTATGTGACATAAATTGGAAGGCCAATTGTAATCCATAGTAGTATTTTATGATCCCTTCCCTTTCCTTGATCGTTGGGTGTCTCTATAGAGTAAGTTTTGCAGTACAATTTTTTTTTTTTTTTTTTTTAAATTTTAGTGTATCACTTAAAATTTTTAATGTGTCATGGGTAAGGATTGGATTCAGTGTCCAGTTGCGTTGGACCTATCTGGATAATGCCATGTGTTTATTGTTGGACGTGTCATGGGTCCAGTGCAATTGGACACTAGACCTAATCTAAGTCTATCACTTAAAACATATTCATATTGGGTTCAGTTAATATATGCTTTTTGAGTATATATTAACAATTTATTTTAGAAAAATTTTTATCAAAATTTGAAAAAATTATCAAAAAGTTTGGTAGTTTTTTTAATTTCTGATAAAATTTTCTAAAATGATTTACTAATATATGCCTTAAGGGCATACATTGGTAAAACCCTTCATAATTTTGGGGTTCAAAAATGATATCCTATTATTTCATGTGAAATTTTTTTCCTCTATAATCAGATTGAATAAAGTACCACTGTCACAAGACAATAACAAAGATTGAAATATTTAGTAACATAAAGTGTTTCACACAAAATATGTAGTACTTGTTGTAATTTACGTTGAAGTAGCATCACAATATGAGCCCACTGCAAATTTAGTCCATCTGATCGACCGACTAGCGTCGATGTATATAGAAAAGATCAAAAGTTTATATCCTTGTTGGCTGGGCCCAGTTACCGCTGGAGAAACTGTTGAGATTCCTTTGGGCTCTTCTTTCTCATCTAGCTGCCTTACCTACACAACCAATTGAATAATGATATGCAAAGTAAGACAATGGTTTATAGTCTGGAAAATTAATTTTTAAATTTCGTTTTATCCTTCTTTCTTTGACCAATTTTAATTGATCTTTTTATAAATATCAGCAACATTTTTTTTTCACACTGCAGTATAATATTATGAAAACTACATCTCATAAGCTTTCTTCAACTCACCTTATAATTTTATTAAGGGTTGAAGTGCTAGCGCAATGAGTAGTAAGGTATTCTTTATGATGTCCTAAGGTTCGAACTCCACTTCTTCAATTATCTACTTATCTTTTTTATAAATAATAAAAAAAAGGATTTTAATAGTTTTTGTTTTTGTTTTTGTTTACATATACATATACACTTTTTTATTTAAGTATGATATGATATATAACATGACAGACGAAAATAGGATGCGCAATAAAAGGTAATGCAAGTTGTCTTGGCATCTCTTTCTTTTTCTTTTTGAAACTATATTGGCATCTCTTTCTTAAGTTCACATGTCAACCACTTAATTTAATATTTAAATTTTTAGTTAAAATTCATCCTACTCATGTCTCATGCGCCACTTGCAATTTTTTTTATAAAATTTGTATAATCCATTTCGTTTATGAACCTGCAAATACCGTCAAACTTGGATGTTGAAAATTATTATATAATTTTTAGTTTTACAATGAAATGGGCTATTTATATTATTAATAAATTACAAATAATAATGTGATATCGTATAATTTATTTAAAAACTTGCACAATCCTATCTCAAGTCTATGTAACTATATTTTTAATATAAACATAAAATCTACTATTATTAAGAGAATATAACTCAAGTCTACAAGAGAGAGTTTCACACACATATACACTTAAATTAGGTTATAGTAGAATTTCTATTTTATATCAAAAAAATAAATAAAAAATAAATACAATCACACATTAATCATAATACGTTCAAATTACTTAATAGGATCAAATAGGAAAAACACTGTATTCCAAACACCTAAATTTTATGTCACATTTAAAATTTCAAATACAATATAAACCCCATATATTCCTCTCTTTTTTTTTTTTTTTTTTTTTTGCACTATAATAATTACTTCTAAGTTCTAACTACATATACTTTTATGCTAATACCTGTATTTTAGAGAGATTAAGCGGAATAATAAATCACTTTGTTTATAACTATTTA
Organism: Quercus suber; assembly: GCF_002906115.3. NCBI lineage: Eukaryota > Viridiplantae > Streptophyta > Magnoliopsida > Fagales > Fagaceae > Quercus > Quercus suber. The sequence goes on from NW_027069851.1 coordinate 488,461, forward strand.
TTCTTGTAAAATTTTAGTGTTATATATATTTGAACTTTTAAATCATGATTAATACTCACGAGTTAATGATGAGTTTGATCACAAACATAAAATAATGTTAATTTGAACTTAATTCTAATAGTCAATCCTACATTTGGAATTAAACTTAATTCATTTTCAAACTAAACGAATATAAATTTGTTTTTACATAAGTCAAATTTGATGATAAATGTTTCGATTCATTTACAACATTAAAATTGAACTCTATGAAGCTTCACTATGATTCAAATTCAATATGTTTCTTTCATTTATGACTTATTTCTTGAATTTAAGTACCTATCATATTAAATTTGAACATTGAATAGAATCATACACACTCTACAGGTCTATCTTATGGAAAGATCTAGTATGATAGCTCAAAATGACTAATCTTCAAATTTAACACTGAGATTTGATAGTTGCATTTCAGTAGTTTGGAGGCCATATGAAGATTCAAAGAAAGCAAACAGCTTATTTAACATTAACAATTATTACATCACAACGTAAAAGCAACACATAACCCCAAAAGAGAGAAACAAAAAAGCTGAAAGCAACATAAGTAGTACACCAAAATAAAACACAAACAAAACCCCAAAAGAAAAACTACAAACACATTATCCATGCAAACACATTACGTGTTAACTTGTAACACATTTTAGCAATGGGGCTGAGCTTGATTGCATTTAGCTGGGAGCTCCATGGCAAGGGTGGAGTTGATTCCATAGAAATTCAACAGATTGGAGTTCTTGAAAATGCAAAGGCATTGAAAGTCAGCGTTAGAGAGAGCTGAGCAACATAAAGCTGAGGGAGGAACAGGGTTTTGGCCACTCACTGATGGCTGGCAAGCCTTAAGACCCTCTTTGGTCATATGGCATAAGCCCTGATTATCACCATTGGCTAACATTATTGTCTCAGACCCAATGGAAAGAGCCAACAACAATGACACAAGGACAAGCTTTTTGTATGCTTCCATTTCCCTCAATAGTACTATTTGCTGACTCTGTTTTGGGGTTTAGAGAGTGATGGGTACGTTGGCTATATATAGTGGGTTTGGTGAGCATAACCTAAATACACGGTTTCCAAAATTTCTGCCTTTGCCCAATGGAATTGTGAATTTGAATGGTTTTGAAAACTACTAAATAAAGTGATTTTTTTTTTTTTTTTTAAATTTTTTTATAACAAATATCAGATAGCGTAGTTGTAATTGATATACAATAAAAGTATTATATTTACATAAAAATGTATTATATAAATCACAACTTGTCAACTTTATTTGAAGAATCGCAATAAGCAATAGTTCATAATATGTTTATTAGTGTTGAGTGAAGTGTTGGAAAACTGTGAACAGGGCATCTAATTAAGGCTGCAAAATTAATAAGTCTAATTAATAAAATTAAATAATATATATATATATATATAGGCATCTAATTAAGGCTGCAAAATTAATAAGTCTAATTAATAAAATTAAATAATATATATATATATATATATCGTTTTTTATGAAATAGAGGTGGTACAACAAAAGTGATTAATTTATATAAAAGTAATATTGCATTAATCATAACTTGTCACTTCATTAAATTATTATATATAATTATTTTTTCCTTTTATCATTTATTTATTTATTTTCTTTTTGCTGAATTGTCATTATCATTGTTACTAAAAAAGAGTTCAAGGCCCGTGATCACAAAGTCTCACAGAGAGCCCTAGGAGTTGCAAGAATAGGCAAATACCAGGGGCCGAGTCACGGGCATACCTCGGTGTGGTGTAAAGGGACTGAAGAGAACTTATATCGGGATTTAGTTGTTTGAGTACTATAGTTTATGGAAGGTTTTTTTGTATGATGGCATGTGAACCTTTAAAGCGACAAAACCCATGCATGTGCCTTTTTCATTTTTATTCTTTTGATTTTTTTTTTTATGGGAAAGTTTGGTGATGAAGTGTTACTTGGAACAAGAACGTATACAAGCCAATGAAATTGAAAACAAGGTGGAATTCCATACTTGAAATTTAAGTTGTGCAATTGTCCTTTTTGTTGCTAAAAAAATTTGAAATGTAAATATGTGATAAGATGTTTATTAATTTTTATTTTTATCTATTTTAAGTATAACGGTAGAGCTTTTTAGCACAACTGCACAAGACATAATGCAATCTAATAATGGATTTGTTAAAAATACATATAATGAAAAATTATTAAGTAGTATAATATTAACAAAATGTTAATTAATGTTGCACATAGCTAGTTACCAAATGCCGAACACACAACTTGTAAAATTGTGTTTTCAAAACATGAAATCAACATATGTTTACAGATTTTTTTTTTCAAAATAACACTGAATCTCAAACAATTTCGTTAGTCAGCACATTTTCAAAACAATTTAGCAAACTAACATCTCGAGCAGAAGGGACTCGATTTTGTTGTTGTAAATCGAGTGTGACGAAGTCGAGTTCCACGGAACTCGAGTCTTCAAGGCTCAATTTCCCTGAGATATCCAACAGAACATCCTCAAACCCCTTTTCCAAAGAAGAAAATGAATGACTTAGAGAAGAATGAATGACCCAAATTAAAGAAGAAAATGAAGGAATTAGAGGAAAACATTCTTCTGGAGTTTCGTCGCCGCCACTGGAACCTTTGTTGTCGCTGCTTGGGTTCAATCTGAGCTGAATGGTTTGGGTTAGGGAGATTTGGGTTTGTTGTTTCTTCGTGTTTCTTGTTTGGTTTCTTCGAATCTTCGTGTCTCTTGTTTTTTTTTTCTTCTTCGTTTGGTCTAGGTTTTTGTGTTTCTTCCTTCTAGTTCTTCTTCGTGTAGTTTGTGTTTCCTCATTGTGGCTTCGTTTGATCTCTTTATGGAACTCGAGTCCATAATGCTTGATTTCCACGCATAGAACTCAAGTCTGTAATGCTCGATTTAGCGCTACAAAATTGAGTTCCCTACCCTCGAGATGTTAGTTTGCTAAATAGTTTTGAAATATGCTAACTAACGAAATTATTTGAGTTTTAGTGTTATTTTGAAGAAGAAAAAATCCTGTGTTTACATATACATATAATCATTACCCTTAAGAAATTATATCAAATCTTACTTAAATCACATAAAAAACAAGGTAGTGGTTGTCGAAATTGGATAAAAGGAAAGGTAAAACTAGCCCGATGTTTCTAAAATTGAAAATGAGCATGATATATTATCAATTTGAATGGGGCCATCTAAACAAATAATCGACTATATTACATCAAAGATCCATTACCTTCCTCTTCTTCTTTTTCTTCTTCTTCCCTCTAGAGGGACAAAAAAAACTACTGAGAAAGGCTAAACCTAAAAGGATAAGGTAGTAATACATAGGGAAAGTCTTGAACTAATTAATCTCTCATTTGTAGCTGATAAGCTTCTTTTTTGCAGGATTGATATATTTTGGGGAATGCCAAGGCATTCTAAATATTTAGCAGATATAGTGTTGCTTTTAAGCAAGAATACCCCACCTCACCGCACTCTTTCTCGAAAATCAAAGAGAGTGTGGACAAAGTTGCAAGACTAGAAGGAGAAATTATTATCCCAAGAAATGCGAGAGGTATTGAGTAAAGTTATAGCTCATGCAATCCTAACTTATTTTATGAGTTGCTTCAAGGTTCTGGATAATCTATGTACAAAGTGACTGAGTTATGAGTATGATATAACATTAAATTGCAAAGTACAATTTGATGGTGCTAAGTTTGGGGGAATCAATGTTGTTGGCATTGGGGTATTTGCGCAGTTGTGCTTGATCATCAAGCAATGTCATATAGTGTTAAATATTGTAAGATAAAAAGAGAATTGTAAAGATTGAGAAAAAGCGGAAGTAAGATTGATGGTGTAATAAAAATCCAAGTCCGTGTCACGTCTCGTCCATAAGTGTTGTCCAAAGAGAAGGTACCCCTTGCTCGTCCATGGCGACCTCGTCTGTCTGTCCTTGAAGGACGGACGAGGTTGTTGTGTCCTGAGCATCTCGAGCCTTAAACGTGCGTATTTTTGCCAGGTGTGAGAATAGACGAATCATTGTAAGCCAAGTCCAACTGTTGTGAAAGGCATACCCATAATGTAACTTCCATGGCGATTATGGAAGTTATCTCCGAACCTTTCGTACTACTCAGCAATAGGAACGGTTATCAAATAAGTAACCGCTACCCACATGCTATATAAATGATCGCCAACAGGATGGTAGGTGATTGAGATTTTTCCAACTTTTTTGGAATTACAGAGATTAACTTTGTCATCGAAGGATTCTTGGCCGGTTTCCATCAGTCTCCTCTGATTCTGTGTTTATTTTCTCAGGACTTACCACAAAATCATCAACATCCGAGACTTTCAGCCCACTGGTATAACAGAATTCATCAAAGATAAAATGAATACAAGAGTTATGTGGTTCAACTTGATAAGCTATGTTCAGAGAGAAAGTCTTTAGCTGCAACATTTTTACATGCTCAATTGTGTGTTACAAAGAACCCTAGTGGAGTACATATACAAGGGTTAGGATTAACCTTACTTGGGCCTACACTTGGGCCATTGCACATAAACCTATTTTTTTAACAGTCTTGTAGCCGCTTTAAGTCAAATACCCATGGGAAGGGACAATAAGGAAGCAAAAGCTGTCAACAAGGCAATAGGTTTTTCTAGAGAAATATATTACAAGATTCATCAACTATTATTCAGCACACATTTCGGAAAAGCCTAACCTCTCTAGAGTAGGTCACTTGCTCAAGGATCCATAATAGGACGCCAAATACTTTAGGAGGGGTGGTGTTATAAATTTATAATATACAAGTTTTTTTTTTTTTTTTTTTTTTGAGAAACTTATAATGTACAAGTTAAGGGTGTAACAAGACCTCGTCTGTCTGTCCTTGAAGGACGGACGAGGTTGTTGTGTCCTGAGCACCTCGAGCCTTAAACGTGCGTATTTTTGCCAGGTGTGAGAATAGACGAATCATTGTAAGCCAAGTCCAACTGTTGTGAAAGGCATACCCATAATGTAACTTCCATGGCGATTATGGAAGTTATCTCCGAACCTTTCATACTACTCAGCAATAGGAACGGTTATCAAATAAGTAACCGCTACCCACATGCTATATAAATGATCGCCAACAGGATGGTAGGTGATTGAGATTTTTCCAACTTTTTTGGAATTACAAAGATTAACTTTGCCATCGGAGGATTCTTGGCCGGTTTCCACCGGTCTCCTCTGATTCTGTGTTTATTTTCTCAGGACTTACCACAAAATCATCAGCATCCGAGACTTTCAGTCCATTGGTATAACAGAATTCATCAAAGATAAAATGAATACAAGAGTTATGTGGTTCAACTTGATAAGCTATGTTCAAAGAGAAAGTCTTTAGCTGCAACATTTTTACGTGCTCAATTGTGTGTTACAAAGAACCCTAGTAGAGTACATATATAAGGGTTAGGATTAACCTTACTTGGGCCTACACTTGGGCCATTGCACATAAACCTATTTTTTTAACACAGTCTTGTAGCCGCTTTAAGTCAAATACCCATGGGAAGGGACAATGAGGAAGCAAAAGCTGTCAACAAGGCAATAGGTTTTTCTAGAGAAATATATTACAAGATTCATCAACTATTATTCAGCACACATTTCGGAAAAGCCTAACCTCTCTAGAGTAGGTCACTTGCTCAAGGATCCATAATAGGACGCCAAATACTTTAGGAGGGGTGGTGTTATAAATTTATAATATACAAGTTTTTTTTTTTTTTTTTGAGAAACTTATAATGTACAAGTTAAGGGTGTAACAAAGTAGCAAATGTCTTAGCTTTAGGAGCCTAAACCTAACATATATTATTAGAGATTTGGTTGGAGGAAATTCCCCATTTCATTGAAAGACATATTGTCGTAGATGTATTACATTTATAGAAATGAAATAGAATTTTTATCATTTCAATAAATAAAAAATTGCAGATAAAATGCTTAAAAGGTTCACATTATCCATGTCATCAAGGGAAAAATAAAATAAAATCTCAGAAAAATATTTGTTTTTCTTTATAACAAGAAATGCTTTTTAATTTCATCAATTAAGCTTCAACCTTAATTTTAATAAATTTTTTTAACTCATTAAGTTAATAATTAAGCATAACTTTAACACCGGCCTGCACAAGCAGCAGCTTTATATGAAAAAACTGAAATATATATATGACCTTATTGTGTTTAACTCGTCTAATTTTTTTTTAAAATTAAAAAATAAAAGTCTAAATTTGTTCATTAATGGATCCGTTAAAGATTTAACTATTAAATAACATCTTCAAATTGTTACGTTGGCCCCTTCCAATAGTTTATACAATGTATAAAGTTAAAATAATTCCTGATTTTGTTAAGAGTACTCTTCTAATTTAACTCACATCTCTTTGTGTTTTCAACAAAAATATCTATTATTCAAAAAAAAAAAAAAATCATGTTGTAACTATCAAATTATTACAAATATGATTCTTAATAATATTTTAGAAAATGTGATACGAAGTTGCCATCCCCATTTCAGTAAATTGGACAGCTCGATTCAAATTATTAAATCCTCATAAATCCACAGCAAAGCAAAGCCTAATAAAAACAACATATCAGGATCACAGAAGCACAGAGAAGCACAATAGCACTGGATACCCTCTGAGTCTCTGACAATCCTTAAGTCCCACACACCACATCCGAGTTTTTGATAGGGCTCCATGTTGAATTATTGATATTGATTATATTTATTTACGAGAACAATTACGTTTATAATATTTTTATTACAAATGCTAGGTGGTAAATTATTATTACCAGTTATAATTTGATTACTCTTTTGCTCACTAGTAATAAGGTGCCACTTAGTATTTGTTGTAAAAATATTTTTAAAACGTTGTGAACATGTAATTTGTCATTATTTCTTTGAATTATTGGGATGTCATGAAAATAATTAGAGTTTTCTTATGGACAAAATTAATCGTTTTCAAGATCCTCATCCACTTAATTGTATGTGACGTATCTTGTTAAAGTTGTAAACTGTCGTTATCTTGATACACAACGATTACGTTATCAGTCAAAGGCCTAATACAACAACATTTTCCTGTAGTTGGTCTACTATAATAAATAAGACCTAAAAAATCCTTAATTTTTTCTGGGTTTTTGTTTTTGATTTCGTTCTCTAAGAAGTGCACCACTTTTTGTTTCGTCAATGAAAAAGAAAAGACATGAGGCAATTTTTTTTGTTCCCCAGTTAAAGAACAAAATTTAAATGGCTCCATCTAAGGAGATCTTTTTTTTTTTTTTTTAATGAGAATTTTCTTAATATACCAAATTATAGATTTTTTTTTTTTTTTAAAAACAAACAAACACAAAAGAGAAGAAAAGACATTCTAATACAAAGACACACAACAACTCTACTAAAAAGTCATAGTAACTTTTAAGGAAGTGTGTGACAAGTTATAATACCAAATTATAAATTGATATTACTACCATTTTTGTTATTATAAGTCAAACATTTATTTCCTTTACGGTTAAAACATATCTTATGTGTTTCTTTTTTTTCTTTTTCTTTTTCTTTTTTTTGGGAAAAAAGGCTTAAGGAATTTAAATATCAATTATACACCAAATGTGCATTTCAATGCGATTTGTTGAAGGCATGGTAGAAAAAAGGGATATTTTTATTTGGGTGATTGAATCTTTGTTTACGAGTGTCATAAAGGCATGGGTTAAAAATTAATAAATACTCATTTATGAGCTGTAATGCACACTTTTCAAAATATAAAATACACAAGTTAAATTGTCAGTGATTAATTGAATTACATGCATAAATTCGACGTGATTATATGTGTCTTTTTAATTATACCGTTTGACTTTTTGAAAATAATTGTATAAAACATTATTTAATAAAAAAAAATTAAAGCATCTTAATCACTGCCTTAAAGAATTTGTCGGCAAAATTTTTTCTTTCTTTTTTCTTTTCACATTAAACACATCTAAATAAGTTCAAAGAGTTCCAAAAAAATATTTTTTTTTGGTTGACTTGCTAAAAGTTTTTACTAGTGTAAGGAATAATTTTTTGAAAAATGTTAGAATCATAATTTTTACCACAATTTACTCATATAGTAAATTATGAGTAATAAAGTAAAAGTAGTGATTTCATAACTCTACTACTCATGACTTGTAGTAAGTTATATCAAAAGGTGCGATAAAAATCGTAATCATATCATTACTCATCATTTTCTAGAGTGTTTGACATGGAGAAAATCTCATTTTGTGTTCATACTTCAAAATTCGAAGTCCATGCTTATCATTAAAACCTAAATAATTGCCACGTATTCAATCAAAACCCGCCATAAAGTAGAGTAGATCATTTTCAACGTGATTGGGACCAAAAAAAAAAGGGTAAAATATCATTTTCGTCCCTTAACTATCTCCAAAGTTCGTTTTTCATCCCTAAACTTTCAAAAGTTCGTTTTTCGTCCCTAAACTATCACAAAAATTTGTTTTTCGTCCCTAAACTTTCAAAAGTTCTATTTTCGTCCCTAAATATTTCCAGAGTGCTGACGTGGCTTTGACAGAGTGCTGATGTGGGAGGGACGAAAATCAATACATTTGGAAAAGTTTAGGGACGAAAATAGAACTTTTGAAAGTTTAAGGACGAAAATAGAACTTTTGTGATAGTTTAGGGACGAAAAACGAACTTTTGAAAGTTTAGGGACGAAAAACGAACTTTTATAATAGTTTAAGGACGAAAATGATATTTTACCAAAAAAAAAAAACAAAAGAAGAAGAAGTAAATAAAGTTCACGGAAATTAATGAAAGAAAATCCTTTCAAAGGAGTTCAAAGAGTTCAAAAAAATATTTTTTTTTGGTTGACTTGCTAAAAGTTTTTACTAGTGTAAGGAATAATTTTCTAAAAAATGTTAGAATCATAATTTTTACTACAATTTACTCATATAGTAAGTTATGAGTAATAAAAGAAAAGTAGTGAATTCATAACTTTACTACTCATGACTTGTAGTAAGTTATATCAAAAGGTGCGGTAAAAATCGTAATCGTATCATTACTCATCATTTTCTAGAGTGTTTGACATGGGGAAAATCTCATTTTGTGTTCATACTTCAAAATCCAAAGTCCATGCTTATCATTAAAACCTAAATAATTGCCACGTATTCAATCAAAACCCACCATAAAGTAGAGTAGATCATTTTCAACGTGATTGGGACCAAAAAAAAAACAAAAGAAGAAGAAGTAAATAAAGTTCACGGAAATTAATGAAAGAAAATCATTTCAAAGGTTTGAAAAATTCGTGAGTGTCTTGTTAAGGAAAGCAACATAATCGAGGAGCGTTATAAAGCACGTGACGGGAAAAACTCTTTTGACGTAGCGTCGAATCATTTTCAGCCGGCAACCAATGAGTCACCGACACGTATAGTTTTGGTAATACGTGTCAGCTGAAGGCTGGTGATTGTAGCAGTCCCGAGACTCCGCAACGCGAGTGGGTCGGACCACCACGCGGGTACTGCATGCTGTGTCAGCTGAGCTCATCCTGTCTTCAGAAAACGACTATCAACTTTGTTTTTCCTAGTCCTCCAAGGAGTCTCCACTACCAAAAACACCCCTTGCTCTAACCTATATTACAATGTTGCCATTATTTTATAAGGATACGGCTTTGTTCAAGTGCATTAGTGCAATGAAAGTATTTAATACACGTGTTTATATCAGGTTGAGTGCAATAGTGCATGGACAAATACGAAATAGACATGTGAAAATAGACATCAGTTTGTATGCTATCGAGTTTAGTGCATTTGATGTATTGGATTGAAGCTTAACTCATTTTTTTTTTAATTTCCTTTTTGTTTTAAGAGATTTGTTTTATTTATTTATTCTTTTTTGGTTTATTATATGGTGTTAACAAAAGTGAAAATGGCTCATAAAACCCAAAATGACAAAAACATAAACAATATCACATTTTTTGTTTGTTTATAATTTTGTATAGAATTGAAAACAATTTTAAACAATTATGAAAAAATAGTAAGGCTTGGATCTAATGCTATGTGAAGTGGATTTATTAGGATACGGATACGTGTCACTTTTCTAATTGGTCTAAAATCTAATGTATAGGACCACTTGACCCACTAAGAAGAAAAATCTTTTATTTTTGGAAATAATAATAATAAACTATTTAAGGAAAAAAAAATTATTTAGTTTTCCCATTGGGTTGAATACATGGTTATTCCAACCAATACAAGTAAATCTTTGTAAGTTTTAGGCACTATGTGTACTCCTTAAAAATAGCTATTGATAAGAAATATGTTTGATCTTAGGAGGACCATATGACTATCTTCTCATTCTAGCTATATTATATAAATTCTTTAAAAAGGGAGTTTAGATATGTTTTCGGCAAATTTTAAAACTTTATTACTTACTTCTCGTCATATGAATATTAGGTAATCTCAACACTACTATTAAATTTGCTCTCTTCTCCAAAAAAAAAAAACTATTAAATTTGCTTTATATGCACACATGTATATATACATAAATATGAATATATATAATTGGTTTTATCTCTCTGTTACGTATGTCACTCGTATACTCACCAATAAACAGATATTATTATGGTAAATTTGGTATTAGAAATGACAACAACTTCTACTAAAATACAGTTGTTTTATACATATGTTATACACTTTTTTTTTTTTGACAAATTTGAAACCAAACGTATTTCGTACGTTAATCATGTGTATTATTGTAATTTGATAAAAAGATACTTACAGTTATAGCCTGTATGTGCAAAATGATTTCTTGGCAACCAAGTAACTATTTGAGTTTCAAGATAAGTATAAATAGAATCAGATAATTCATAATTCAGCTACAAACATTCAACTCTCTAGCTAGGCAGTCAACTTGTTCCTTTCAGGTGGTGAGTTTGCTGAGTGCTATTGAGTTACTTTGATTACCAAACTTCAAGAACTACAATCTCAATCAGGTAATATATAATTTCTCATCATTTTTCTTGCACAATAACCAGCATATATCGTTCATTGTATATACCATATACCAATCTCCATTTTTAATTTTCCATACGATTTCTTCTTAGAACATTCATGCAATCATGCTACATGAAGCTACTTGGTTTTTTGTTAGTGTGTTTTTTTTTTTTTTTTTTTAATTAAAACTAAATAAAAAATTATGGGGTTTGGTTTTCAACCATCTTAGTATCATTTTAAAGTTAAAAACATGTAATTTTTGTTTTTTTTTTTAAAAAAGACAATGCTTGTGAAGCTATAGAACATTAAGGTATTTCTTGCAAATATCTTTTATCAATCCCTTGAAGCCTTCTGAATCTTCACCTATTTGTTTCTTCAAAGCTTCACAATAAGTGTTCCATAAAAACAATATCAAAAAGCTTGATTTGTGTGAACTCCTCTTCACTCACCATATGCAAAATTAAATAAATCTTTGTGTTCAGACTACAAAATTACAGAGCAATGCAATTGGTATTTTGGTAATCTGACACAACCTTTTACAGCCTATCAAACTGGGCCCCTAACTGATTGACTTCATTGACAATTCATTCATTTACGGAATTATGATAAAGACTACGTTTCAACAAAAGTCCATAGGATAATAATTATTACGTTAAAGCGGCAAACTTTTATTTCAATTTAGTCCTCTCTTTTTACCACCAAATTAGTCAGTTTTAAACATCTTGTAGTTATATCATAAATAATTATTTATGAGAAGCACAAATTCAATGAGTTATATCATAAATAATTATAACTTTTTTGTAATTATTGATTCACCTAAGCTTTTCAAGTGAAATAAATTTATTACTATTATGCTTTTTTTATTTATTTAGATACAATAGCATTTAAATAGTGCCTACATCATGACAATAGTTTTTGTGGATTCCACTTTAACTAACTTATAAAGACATTTCTTATCAAATAACATAATTGGCTTCCAATCACATCTATACCAAAAGAAGAAACCCATTAGCATTTTGTATAATACTAAATAGAAAATAGAAATCATCTTAAAGTGGGCAAATAGTTCCATTGTAGCTAACTGGAAGTTTGGAAAGTACCATTCTTTTTTATACATGAAAAAAAAAAATTTAGGATGTGGGACATTTATTTCCTTTTTATTTATATGAAAATTTTATTCTAGTTTGAGCTAATGTGTGTGAAGCACTCTTTTGAAGATTTGAACCTCGACTATTATTTTCTACTTTACAAATACTTGTACTTGTAGTATAACCGTCACACTAAGAATGTGCATGCTACTATTTATCTTTAATGACCACTGCCTGTAATAATTTATCCTTTCATTAATAACTATGTTTTACTCATATCAACGCGTTTGTATCCTTCTATACTAACCATAGTCTTGGGGCAGAAGTCTTTTACCACCTTTACCTTTTTCTCTCTTTGCACCACCTCCCCCTATATCTCTTTGGTAACCGTTGCTTTGCGCGTTAAAACTGTGAAGGCAGAGAAAGAGAGAGAGAGAGAGAAGGTGTTCTTCTAGAGAGAGAAAGACACATAGATTGCTTCCCGCGTTTTACAATGTCCAACTCTCTCTTTCTCTCTTTCTCTCTCAATTTTCTCATGCGTGCAAGCTATGCTTAAAGAGTCTCCAACTCCACCACCCCCCACATATTCATTGGTCCTTAACAGTTTTAATTCTCTTTAAGCTTCTTCATTCTTCATTCGCCTCAAGTTCTTCCACGCCTTGCTAGCTTTTTTATTTTATTTTATATATATTTCTTTCAAACAAAAAACCAACCCCATCACTTATCTATTTCAATCATTTTCTTCCTTGGTCCTAAGACTTTTCTACTTTAATTACTTGCCCAAGTTCCTAATTCTCTCTGGGTCTTATCCATTCTGGTCAGTTTCAAAGTCTTTCGAATCTTGTGAAGGTCTTTTGTGGTGATAAAGTTGCCAACCTACTATGAAGGTCCTGTGAATCAAGTCTACAAATTTTTATAGTTTGGTGAATTGGGTTTGTTCTAATCTGAATACATATTGTATATATTAGAAGGAAAGCTGGGCTAGGATTAAATGACCACTGCCTGTAATAATTTATCCTTTCATTAATAACTATGTTTTACTCATATCAACGCGTTTGTATCCTTCTATACTAACCATAGTCTTGGGGCAGAAGTCTTTTACCACCTTTACCTTTTTCTCTCTTTGCACCACCTCCCCCTATATCTCTTTGGTAACCGTTGCTTTGCGCGTTAAAACTGTGAAGGCAGAGAAAGAGAGAGAGAGAGAGAAGGTGTTCTTCTAGAGAGAGAAAGACACATAGATTGCTTCCCGCGTTTTACAATGTCCAACTCTCTCTTTCTCTCTTTCTCTCTCAATTTTCTCATGCGTGCAAGCTATGCTTAAAGAGTCTCCAACTCCACCACCCCCCACATATTCATTGGTCCTTAACAGTTTTAATTCTCTTTAAGCTTCTTCATTCTTCATTCGCCTCAAGTTCTTCCACGCCTTGCTAGCTTTTTTATTTTATTTTATATATATTTCTTTCAAACAAAAAACCAACCCCATCACTTATCTATTTCAATCATTTTCTTCCTTGGTCCTAAGACTTTTCTACTTTAATTACTTGCCCAAGTTCCTAATTCTCTCTGGGTCTTATCCATTCTGGTCAGTTTCAAAGTCTTTCGAATCTTGTGAAGGTCTTTTGTGGTGATAAAGTTGCCAACCTACTATGAAGGTCCTGTGAATCAAGTCTACAAATTTTTATAGTTTGGTGAATTGGGTTTGTTCTAATCTGAATACATATTGTATATATTAGAAGGAAAGCTGGGCTAGGATTAAAATATCTCATCATATATCTTTCATAGAACTGCACTCGAAATTGGGTTTTTATTTTCTCTCTTGCCAACGAATTTGTTTGACAAGTTCATGTCTTTTACATAGAAGTTTCGCTCCTGCAAAGAAAAGAAAGGTAAAAAGCTTGTTGCTTTTAAGGATTAAATACAAGGGGTTTTAGAAAACAACTTCAAGGATTGGCAAAGTTTCTATATTGAATCTGGTTTTGTTCTTTTTCTTGGTTTGTTTAGCTCTGAGTTAGCTGACCCCAAAATTTTGAGACTAAGACTTGATTGTTGTTGTTATTGTTATTGTTTAGCTTTAAGCTGAAGGTATGGGTGGCCATATGAGCAAGAAGACCCCTGAAACATCCTCTGCTATCAATCTCAGTACCAACTTACAGTACAAAACCGAATTGAATTCTTATGAAGCTGCTTGCAGGCTTGATGCAGACTTGCAGTCCTTTGACACCACCCTTCAAGAACGTACTAACCAAGTCATCAACACTATTGCAGTTGGGGTTGAAGTTCGAGCCCTTTCCTTTGATTCTTTGAAGGAAGTCACAGAATGTCTCTTGGAAATGAACCAAGAGGTTGTTAAAGTTATCTTGGAATGCAAGAAAGATATTTGGAAGAATCCAGAACTGTTTGAGCTTGTGGAGGAGTACTTTGAGAATAGCTTGAAAACTCTAGATTTCTGTACAGCATTGGAGAAGTGCCTAAAGCGAGCTCGGGATAGCCAATTGCTTATTCTTGTCGCACTTCAACAATTTGAGGAAGAAACTGAATTGGGAGGGAATAGGTATGTGAGGACTTTGCAGGAGTTGAAGAATTTCAAGGCTGCTGGTGACCCTTTCACTCTAGAATTCTTCCAAATCTTTGAGTCTCTGTATAAACAGCAGATGCTAATGCTTGAGAAGTTGCAACTGCAAAAGAATAAGCTTGACAAAAAGCTTAAGTCCATTCATGCTTGGAGGAAGGTTTCAAGTATAATATTTGCTGCTACCTTCACTGCTGTGTTGATTTGCTCAGTTGTAGCTGCAGCTATGGCTGCTCCACCTGTTGCAGCGGCTTTGGCTGCTGCTACTTCTATCCCAGTTGGCTCAATGGGAAAGTGGATTGACTCTTTGTGGAAGAACTATGAAGATGCTTTGAGAAAACAGAAGGATGTAATTAGCTCAATGCAAGTTGGTACCTATGTTGCCATTAAGGACTTGGACAATATCCGAGTTCTCATTGACCGGTTGGAAATTGAGATTGAGGCACTTCTGCAGAGTGCAGATTTTGCCATTGAAGAAGATGCTGTGAAGATTGCAATACAAGAGATTAAGAAGAAGTTGGGAGCGTTTATGAAAAATGTTGAAGATTTGGGGGTGCAAGCTGATATTTGCAGCCGGGACATTCGGAGGGCAAGAACTGTGGTTTTGCAAAGGATCATAAAACATCCCAACAACTAAATATGATCCTTGGTGCGCTTTCTGCCTGCTGGTGATTGCTTTTATGTTAGAAAACTGTTTGATACATTTTATGTTTCGTGACAATGATAATGATGATATATTCCTTCATTTTTATAGATTGTATCATGAATCCATGCGTTTGGATTCGTGTTGAAGACATTAATTTCTTTCTGGTATTGAATTTCTTTTTCTTTTATTTTTTTTTTTTAATTTTATTGATGTCACCAATGTTCCATTGTTTTCAGTCTAGTCATTCAATACAAGATTACAGATTTAATTTATGTGAAATTTTAGTTTCTGGCTTCATTGTCCTGGTGAATCTGTAAATGTAATTAGACAATGAAAGGAAATGTGATTGATGTGTTTTGAAAAATTACAAATTTCTTCCTTGTCACCCAGCCAAAACGGCGAACATCCTTTGTTATCATGTTGAACCTGAAAAGGTTTCCTAAGGAGACAGGATGAAAAATGGTTTCTCAGGAGCTAGCTCAATATTGGAACACCATAGGAAAACAACGAGTCGCCTTACGGTAAAAGAAAAAGTAAAACCCAAAAAGCCAACATTCTTTTTTTCTTTTCTGTTCTTATTATTTTTTTTTTCCTTCATTTTCTAGGAATTCAAACAGAAATAAAAACTAAGTTTCAAATCAAATTGCATTCAGTTGTTACCATGGTGGAGAACAAGATTATACGCAATAGTTATAACTTATAAGTTCTTTGTTTATAACTTTATTCCTCTCGTCTTTAAATGACCTCGAGCTAATTGTTTCAGGTTTCAGTCCAAAAATAAGTAAATAAATTTCAGTGAAAGCTCCTGACATTTGATTGAAAATTCAGTTCAAGAAAGTCATCGTTGAGAAATATCCATGTAGACCCCGTCCATGAACCATAACCCTCAACTTTGTTCTACTATAAACTATATTAATAGTTGTGTAGAGGAAAAATATTGTTCCAGCATTCAATTAATTAAAAAAGAAGATTTCTTGCCCTACGGCTGTGCTCTTTCTTTTCCCACGTTTTTATTCTACTTGACATCCAAATGTAGTTATTGTATTGTTTAATAATTAGCATTATTTTATGGGCCCCAATTTGCTAAACTCATCAAACCAAAACGAAAGCAAGAATACATGTAGGTACAACAAATCATTACAGATAAAGTTTTACATTTCCCATTGGGAAGCTCAAAGTAAAGTGTTTGCTGAAACTTCTGCCCAAAATATTACATAATGCATGCACTGTGGAATCAAGGTGATGAATATAAATTCAATCACCAATAGTTAAATTCAGGGACAAAAATGTATGATCATTAAGTGACTCTGGCTTTGGTCACATACAGTTTTACACATATGCATCTGAAGAAGAACATCAATTTGTGAACCCTTAGTGATGGAATCACCTTTAACAAAGGCTGTCCGCCAACTATACTTGAGAAGAAAAACCTTAACCTATGGGCCCAAGCTCTATCATAATATTACAATAACAGATCTCAATTTGGAACTTGTTGACAGTGCCTGCTCAATACATATGTAAGTTACAAGTAAACTAAGCCTTCAAAAGGCCAACAATTGGCAATGGTCGAATATTGAAGTAGGTTGCAGATGCCAGATAAGCACACACCAAAGATACATACATTTTGAAGAAGAAGGATGTGAAAAAGGTGAGGTACATACAAAAGCTGATCAAGGCAATTACCGCCACACAATTAACAAGGCACTTCACTGTGGAGAGGTCCTCTTCTGTTCCTTGATGAGGAAAATGGCCTTCAGTATAAAAATTTGAAAGCAACTGGTCCTTGAGACGATATGTATCCATCAGCCAACTGGAAATCTCATCTTCAGATGTAGGGATATCATCAAGACGGATGCGTCTAACATGAATATGAACTTCAGAAGGGTCTACTCCATAGACATTGTCCATGAAAGTTGGACAGCGATGCTTGTAGCCAATGGTTACATCATAAACTGCAGTAAATACAAATACATTAAGATAAGAAACAGTTACTACATGAAAGTCAACAAGGATGAATTGCTAAATTAAGAATCATGTGGGTAAGAGTTCAAAATTTTTTTTTTTTTTGAGAAGAGCATTAAATGAGTTCCAGGGGGTCCCATGCACACAAACCTCTTTTTTCAACAAAACTTTCATTGAAAATAGGTTCCACGGCACTATTCACACGTCTAAAAATTATCTTGCTATAGTGTTTTTAGTTTTTAGCAAAATAAGCGGTATCAAAATGGACCCTAAGAATTCAGATTGTTAGCAGTTTCCTTTCATATGGAAATGCTGACAAAAGTGAGTATTCAACCCCTCACCTCCAAAAAAAACCCTGGTTTTAGATTAGAGTAAATAACATACAAAACCATTTATTTTCACTTCAATATTGTAATTTCTATTTATCCTTCATTTTTAACAGGGAAAAAATACCACCATGAAAGTGATAGCGTTCAATAAGCTTAATAATTGCAGAAAATTGATCCCAAAAACACATATAAAGCGCAACCACCACAAAGCATGCATGGATCTTGTAATGTTGAGAATTTCAAATACTGTTGCATACTGAGCGCATCATTTCAAATGTTACAAAAAAAAAAAATTCAGGAAGATCATGCTTTAGAACCTATGCTTCTCGCATTTTTTTATTCACTCCTGCCAATTGTAATCGACAAGATCCACATCATTTGCTTAAGAACCTCAAGATTTTGTAAGTACTTTTACGCCTATTACACGTTTGAAAGCAAAAGTTAATTAAAAAAAAAAACAAACAAACAAACAAACTTTCAGGAACTAGTAGCAACACTATGAATTATTTCATGTACTAGGAATGAAAACATGATAGATCACCCAAACGCAAGGCCAGCAAAATAACATATGACTTTTGCTCAAATATGGAGAATTATAACAAGTAAAAAGTGGATGCAACCAGCATAGATATGGACAAATAAGATAACCTGCATCCAAACTGCCCCTCAACTCTTCCAAGCAGGCACAGAAGCCCTTTGTTCTTGGAAGCAACACATTTTTAAGGATGGGTAAGCCATTTTCAGCAGCGTATTTTTGATTTCGAATGCATTTCTGTTCACTGCACAAAAGAGTTGGAGGAAACCAGACATTAGAAGATGATAGGACTCAGGAAGCACAATTTCCATCATGAAACATTCTATACTGTTGGCCCAAAAAGGATGAAGTTGCCATATACACATGGAATGCACAATCGATAGTCAGTTCCACAGCATAAACAATTAAACATTCCTAGAATATCCACAAAATCTTCGTACACACACAACATGCATCTTGCTGATCATTTACTGATAATATTGGCTCTCATGTAAACATCAAAAGGCGAAAGAATAAGAAATCAAAGTATTACGTGTAATCTGTGCCTTCTGGGAAAAGAGCAAGCCAGAGGGGATCTTGAGGATCTTTAAATGTTGAAAGCATTTGGCGCATGGTAGATTCATCAACCTCCCACTTCCTCTCCACTGAGATGAACTCCAATATGTGAAATCCCCAACCAAACACTGGTAGTTTCATCAAACTGCTCTTAAGAATATATTTTATGTATCCCTGGCGTCCCTTCCGCAATGCAAGGTCCCACAAGTACATCCAATCAACCTCAGTTCTATGGTTTGCAATAAGCAAAACACGTTCCCTTGCAGGAACAGTTTCCCCAGAAAAGAAAACTTTTGTCTTGTTTATCTTTTCAAAGAGAAAAGGCCACAAAGCTAGCCAAGCACCAAAGAAAAAGGATGTTGTTTTCCTGCTGTAATGTATGCTAAAAAGTCGCAACATAACAGCACCCATAAAGCCAAAATACACTAACATCATGAATGCCGTTGAGAGCAGCACCAGTAAACACATTAAACCTCTACACATCCTTAGTGGAGTTAAATCACGGTGCCTTCTTCCCTGACTTGTACCTAGATGGTTATGATATTCCATGTGGTCTCAAACTTAGCTACAACCTCCCTGTCCAATGTGGGTGCAACACCAGTCTTAGATAGCTTACCTACTTAAAATGTTCCTAGCAGTGATTTAGTTAATGTAAAATTCCTCACAGGAGGGGAATTCCTGAAAAAGTTTGCTACTGCATCAACCCAACAAATGCACGTAAGATAGTTATCTGTGGAACTGTAGGAATCAGAACACTATAGGTTTACCCTGCAGAAAGAGAGCCAGAAAGAGACTCAGCAATCACATGTCATTTAACATAAATATGTGTGGTAAGGTCAGGAAAAAAAAATGTTAACAGAGCCTATATCACGTGCAATGATATGCAGAAAAACTGAGAAATTCATTAGCATAAAATGGCAGCAAGAACATTTGCTTATGTATAGATTTTATACAAATAAACTCAAGGGAATGTGAGTCGCAAAATTAATAAATTACTAAAACTACATAGTCAGTTTTATGGAAGAGGAAGTTTAGTGAAAATGAAGAAGCAGGTCTTAGAACTATTCTAATGGTAAAATGGTGCATACTTCCCATCCCTGGCAGTAACCCCTTTTGGATTGGGTTATACGAGAGACTAGGAGGTACTAAAGCAAGTGCATGAGAAAAAAAAACATGAAATAGTGTAAAGGAGTGTCGAATTAAGTTTTGGTTTACATTTTGATTCCAAGTAGGACAGCGTATTGGTGCATTTTTCTTCCTATGAATTGCAACAAGTCTATAAAAAAATTGAAGACCATTGTGCTCCATCAATTATCCTCGAGTAACACATTTATGGAGAAGTGCCACTTCCCAACAAGAAGGCCAAGCCCATGACAAAAGCTAGTATTACTACACATTGAAGTATTAAATAAGCTACAAAGGCAAATCAAATTGGATATCTAATCCTAATGGGACCCAAAACTAATTAATAAAAGACAAAGCTATTAGAGATTCACACTCAATTGTCAATTAATTAATCCCTTTGTTTCCAAAACCACAAGGCATCCAAACCTTCATTTAAAAGATAAAAAAGATACCCAATTATCTTATCAAATAAAAGACACGTTTTAAACTACTATAAATATATATTAACTCCAATACCAAGAAACCGCACAACAACTACATTCCTAAAATAGATAACAAAGATTACTTCTATTATTAAACTCATGTACCTAACGCAGTTAATGCAAGTGTACAACATCAATCCTAAACCAAAGAACAATGTGGTATCAATCGAAAACAACGGATCTGAACCATATGTAATAACAAACATGTGAATAGCACGTGAGAAAAAACCTTGTTTGGTTGCTAAGAAAACAGAGAAAAAAAAAAGTGAAGTGCTAGAAAACATGGAAAACCCAGATGAGGCATTGAGTTTTGAGTCACTTTTACTTACCCAAAACGATGAAAAGAGAGTAACTTTTTGGATCAGCTGGAGGTTCTGTGCAATGTCCTGAAGATTGGAAAAATTGGGTTTCTTTGATTCTCAGCAACCAAACAAGGTTTTATACTAAACAGTGAATGGAACTGTTTGAAATAGGAATGAGAGAGAGAGAGAGAGAGAGAGAGAGAGATGGCTTACAAAGTAGATATGGGCTTTTGATGGATCAAATTTTGTGAAGGAGAAAAAAAAGTACGCTTTTTTTTTTTTTTTTTTAAGTTGCACTAAAAAAAAAAAAAAAAAAAAAACAGAGAGAGAGAGAGAGAGAGAGAGATAATACCATAATAGTACAATACTCCAACAACTACTTCTTGACGCACTAAGGAGGCTCTAATATGACTGAGGTACCTGAAATTAAGAGTTTTGCCACATCCCATCAAAAAAAAAAAAGAGTTTTGCCACAAATTTGGTGCCAGATTGATTTTTCTTTGTTTACAGACAAGGACTTCCCCTTTTTTCCTTCATTTTACTTTTTTTTTGGGGGAGAAGTTTTTATTTGGAACTGGAACAACTTGTAGGGTAGAAGCCACCAAAATGTAATATTTACAGCTGTAAACAAGTGGTAATATTTGTGGCTCGAGTCGAGTATTAAAAAATTTTATTTATTTATTTAATTTTATTTCGTAGGTTATGTTTGTTATCTTGTCGAACAAGTTTAAGTTTGTTCACATGCTATATGATCAATTTAATCTTTTCTATAGTAAATTATTATTACATTTGTTTTCTTTAACATTTTTACTACAAATGGACTATTTATACATGTGAACCTATTTAGAAACTTATACAGTTCAATTTTGTGTCTATATAAGTATATTTCTGGACAATTATATATATGAAAATATAAGATTATATATAATTAAATCAAGTCTTGTATTCACGAACACATATTTGGCTTGTTTCCTAAACAAATGAAGAAAACTAGGTAAACAAAAGTTTGTTGGCAAGTCGAGCTCAAGTTGTTCATAAATAGTTTGGTTTATTTATACTTTTATAGCCCTAAAATCTGTATCAATATATAACCAAAATCATAACTGTCTAAAGTTCTTTATTTGGTAGTTCTCTTTATTTAACCTTTGAGTTAATATGCCAAGTGGCACACTGCTTAGTAATTATCTTAATCCTTTGCATTTTTGTCAAAGTACTAATTCATTATTATGTGTTAAAAGCATGAACTTTAGCCATAGTGATATAAGGTTATGCCAATTGAGCACATCTATTTTTGGTAATTCTCTTTATTTAGCCTTTTACAAACCACACCTTTGCATTATCTCGAAGTATTAATTTATTATAATGAGTTTAATTGGTAGATGCATTTATTTTTATACATTAATTAATTGATAATGAATTAATATTTTGACATAAATATAAAAATTTGAAGATTTTTTTTTAGAATCTCAAAAGTTTGATGACGTGGTTGCATTGACCTACATCGTTGAATTAATTGTCCTTAAAATAAAAATAAAATGATAATATTTATTTTATTACTACAATGGTCAATAAAACTATATGGTTGAAATATATTATTAACAAGTTTAAAAGAAGTGCACAAGGTTTGTTTGTTTTTGATAATTGGATAAAACTATATGGTTGAAACAAATTATTGAAAAATGTAGAGGAAGTGTTAGGATTTGTTTGTTTTTGATAATTGGATAATTACAATGGGGAGAGAGGATTTGAACATTGGATATCTTCATTGTGGGTATTTCTATCCAAAAAAAACCAAATCTTCACATTTTAAAAAATAATAATAATTTAATAGTGTTAGGTTCTAAAAGTTTAGAACAATTGATAAATCGTAAGCACAAACTTGTCTAGGTATAGATCTTAGAGTCTATAGAGTTTATTAGATAATGCTCAAGGTGTTACAAGTCAGAACACAAGAACATACAAGCTGTAGAAAGAAGAATTCAAATTCAGTGAAATTCGAACGATCGAAACTCACAAACATGAAATTTTTAAAGAATTCTATTTTAGCCCAAACTCTAGTTAAATGTTTTGGGTTTCAAGTGAAACACTTCTACGTATAAAAGGGAAACCCTAGCCACATTTTGATAGAGCTGAAGAAGACTTGTGTGTTACTCTTTGTAAGATTTGAGAGGTTTTGTACCATCTAACTACACAAGAATCTACCGGAGTTAAAACTACAATCAAGCATTGGTAGAGCATAGTTGCTGCATCAAGGTCATTATTGGGGGTGATCTGAAACCTTTGAGTGGGATTTCAAAGTCAAAAGAAAGGCGGCTTGTGTTGCTGTAAATCCAAGAAGAGAATGAGATCATGGATTTGAAACTTGCACATGGTCGTGTCAGTAAGTTACTATTGAAGTTACATTAAATTTAGGGTTAAATCTTTTGTAAAAACTTCAATTCTCTTATAGTGGATTTGGTTTACTTTAAGGATAGTTAGGTCAAATCCTCTCCATATTTTTACCTTGAAACAGTTTGTTTCATTGGTTTTCCTAAGCCATCATATCGTGGTATTATTTATTTTCTACTGCTTTGCATTATATGATTTATTTGTGTTTAACCTAGATCTAAATAATTAATCTAAGTAATAACTTGGTTAATATATTAGGTAAAACAATCTGGTTTAAAGGGTCTAAATGAACAAACAAATAGTTTCAAAGGGAGAAGGGGGGGTATGAATCATAAATGTCACAATTAAAAATACAAGAAGATGTTAACTAGTTGAGTTACAAAATTGGAAAGTGGATCCCATTTGATAAAGGTTCTATTTCAAAGGGGTCCCACCCACTTGAAAAGCCTCCCCATCATTATGATTGTCCCACTAAGGGAAGTCTATAAATGGGAACCGAAGGAGTGAGAAATGGGGGTTGGAACAATAAAGGTTAAGAGAAATACATGAGAGAGAATTGGGAGGAACAACAAAAGAGGAGAAGCTCATCGATGACTGGGGGACTCTTCAGGGGATACACAGAAAGGGGTAGGAGGATATGGGCTAGACCAAAAACTCCGTCATTTGGGCCGCTATATTGGCAATAGGGGGTCTTCCTATTGTAGGAATCCCATTACCCACATTATATAAATAAATTGGGGGCCTGTTCTTAGGGCTAATGAGTCACCTTAGGGAATCAGGCTCGCACAACATGATACTACCTTATCAAGCCCGATGACGCATTGCAAGTCAACATTTTTGTTTGTCTTTCCATTTTTTTGATTGGAAGTCTCCAAGATCTCAGTCTTCATTGCAAGATATGGAGCAAACAAGGCATTTGTCAATGGAAGATCCAACAAAACCAAAAGCTACTCTCTCTCTCTCTCTCTCTTTTCCTCCACTTATGTACCATTTCACTTTTTAAAGTTTGATTTTTTTTTTCATTTTGGTATTTTACAGTTTAAAATTTTTATTTGATTATTTTTTCAAATTAATTTCTATTAATAATTTGGTAAAGTATGACAATATATGGGTGATGAGATGGCTTAATGGTCGCTACTTATTTGGTACTTAACTGCCAAACTATTAATAAAAATGAACAATTGAGTCAATTTGAAGGGTTAAAATGGAAATTTTGAAATATAAATGACTAAAATAAAAACAATCTCAAACTTTAAAAGCAAAATATGTACTTTAGTCACCAAGGGTCTCATAACTTAATATGTTTCTAATGAATGTGTTTAGTTTCAAATCCCCCCCTCTCACAATTATCAAATAAAAAGAAAATTATCAAATTAAAAGAAAATTATCAAATTAAAAGAAAAAAGAAGGTACTTTAGTCTCTCATCTCTTAAATTCACTCATATTCGTTGCAATTTATCTTACATCTTATGTGAATGCTCTACGCAATGATTCATGTGATAATATATTTATCCTTTAACTTCGTGTTACTGATTTATTAGCTATCAAATAATAGCCATGCTGCATTGTTTCCTAAAAACAAAATCATGATATATTTAATGCTTACATTAGCTGTTTAAATCATATGATGAACACCTACTCATCACGTAATAGGTTGAATAATATTTCTACAAATTGACTTAGAAGGGTGTCAATTACACTTTCACTTGATCTATTCATGATTTGAATCAGATTTATTAGTTTATAATTTTTTTAAAAACATGCTTTAAGATATAATTGTATTTAATATACGTTGATATGGAAATATTCATGTTGTTTTTATTTTGTAGGGGCATTTGGCCCTGGAGCCCATTATTTATGTATATAATGGACCTAAGGCCTAAGCCGAGAACTGAAGTGTCTGAGGAGGGTAAACGTTGTCAAAAGAGCCCATGTTGGCAAGTGGAGAAGTCAATTTTGATCATAACGGCTTAGGGGGTTGTGCCGAGGATGAGAGCGTCCTCAGCTAACCAAGCCCGAGGTCAGTAGAGGTGATCTGCTGTTTGGGGGAACGTCTCAAAAACACTTAGTTGATACAGATAAACATCATGAGAACTTAAGACAAGGAAGTGTCCTAAAATATCTCAGGAGAAAGTTGTTGCCACCGCATTAAATGCTCTGCAGCTAACTCTCTAGCTGCATTAACGTGGAGGTGATACCTGGATAGTGGCTTTCAGCCTTACAGCTATTACATGAAGATTTATGGAAGGTGCTGATGGGACAAGTATCAACACCAACCATCTAGGATGCACATGGAAGGTGGAGATGAAAAGGAAAGACAATATAAAAAAGAAGGAGGCAATGAGACTAGGGGATTAGGAAAAAAGAGGAAAATACTGTAGCAATCAGGAGCCAATCTTGTAATCAAACCTAAGAGCAATATATAAGAACAGATCTCCTTGGACTTTGCTGAGGACAATTTTCTTTGGCATAAATATGTCTATCTTCATTCTCTTGTCATTTGAATCTACCTTGGTGTTTGTTTGACTCATTAAAACACAGTTTTTTAACCCATTCTCTACAAATTCATTGTTTTGGGTTTTTTGGGCTTGAGTCCATCCATCTTTTGGGCTAGAGACTCAAATCTAGTCCTTACATATTTAATTCAAAATTTTAAAGAATGTGTCTTTTTTTGTTATTGAGAATGTGTCTTAAACACGTAATTGTCGGAGTTATTATGCTTTACTTTTATTTTCTTTATTTTTGTAATTCAATAATAACAACTTTTTGGTTGAAGAATTTGAAGTTTGAACCTTAACTCTTCTCATAATGTAAAGGGAAGTCATGCCACCAAAGTACAAGACTCTTGAGCATATATTTCTTTTTATTAAAAAAAATTAAACTATTAATTAATAATCATAATCTAGGAAAATCAAATATAGTCAGAAGTTAATTAAGCAAAGAAGTTTTTATTAATATTTAAGTAAATTTGATTACTAACTTCTTATTATGTCAAATGGGTTAGTCGTTAAGGCAAAGAATATCAACACTTTAAAAAAATATTTTTAATCAAAGATGACATAGAAGTAATTTTAGTAGTTATATAAATAGATATATTTGATAAATTTTGAACTCATGATATCCATTCCATGATGATTATTATCAAGTTAAAACACAAATTGGTTTTTGGTGTTAGTGGAATTCTACCTCGAAATCCTTATTCAACAACAATAAACATTATCAATTGAGCTATAGAAAAAAAAAAAATTTTTTTTTAAGGTAGTAGTATGGTTTTTAAAACCGAATCAGTCAAAATACCAAAAAAAAGTTTGGTTTTTAGTTTTTATGGGTTGAATCACCATCTTTTACCTTTTTAAAATACTGGCCTAACGTTTGAAAAGGTTCAATTTTTTATTAAACCTACCGGTGCGTTTTTAAAACCATGATCTGTATGAGCCATAAAAAATGGCGAAGAATAGGAATGTGAATATGAGATGAAACATTTGGGCCCAAAAACTCTATTCTCAAGCAGCAAAACAGGCCTCAAGGCCCAAAGTCATTGACTGATACTACTACAAGTAGTCATGTTTTCCAGTCACCTTGCTACTACTCGAAGGAAGGAAAACCCACTCTGCAAGAAAAGAAAAACTATCCAAAAAAAAAAAAAAGCTAATCAAAGCAACGCATAGCTTCACGGACTCTCTCTCTGAACTCGAACATGGAGATCGATTTCAGCGAATACAAATTGAGTTCTGAACTCCGAGGCCACGAAGACGATGTCAGATTCCTAATCTCTCTCTCTCACTCTTAAATATTGCTAAAACTTTCAATTATTGTCCAAAAAAAAAAAAAAAAAATCAGTACTTTGATTTTTTTTTATCACTCTCGTTGATATTGATTGCTCTGATAGTTTCAAATTTCAATTGCTATGAGCTTGAATTTGATAGTGTTGAGTGAAAAAATGATTCAAATTTCGTTTCTAGGTTCGAGGAATCTGCGTGTGTGGAAATGCCGGCATTGCCACGTCATCCAGGGACCGGACGGTGCGGTTGTGGTCTCTGGAGGGGCAAAAGTACGCGGCGTCGAGGATTCTGCTAGGGCACACGAGTTTCGTGGGCCCGCTGGCGTGGATTTCGCCGAATGAGGAGTTTCCGGAGGGCGGTGTCGTGTCCGGCGGCATGGACACGCTTGTTCTGGTTTGGGACTTGAGGACTGGTGAGAAAGTGCAGACCTTGAAAGGTCACCAGTTGCAGGTGACTAGTGTGGCGTTGGATGGCGGGGACATTGTGTCCGCTTCGGTTGATTGGTGAGCGTTTTTTTTTTGTGTGTGTAATTTAAAGCTGAATTTTATGATGGTTGTTAAGTGCTGTTATTGTTGTTTGTGTTTGATATCATTATGTTGATGAATTGTTGTTTTGGAGGTTATTTTGAGCTTGTTCTCATTTCGATGAATTTCGTTACTTAGTATATAGGCAATGTGTTTTTGCTAATGTGGCGCTTCTTCCTTCCACAAGAAGGTGGGGGAACAAGGTTGTGGGTTCAAAACTCAAGTGTGTGTAGTGGGTTACATTTAGTTCACTGTGTGGAGGATGAGGATGGTGTCTTGGCTTGATGATAAGGACAATCAAAATGGAATATGGGGAGGAAACCATATGTTTAAATCTTATCGTGTCTGTATATACAAACTCATTCTGTGTACGTGTAACTTAACAATCTGAAATGAATTTTTTTACTCTATATAAAAGTTGAGCTGGTTCAATCTTTACATATTGACATAATATTAATTCATTAGTGTTGATATTTTATTATTACTATTTTGGAATTAGTTAGAATGTATTAGACAAGTGCTGAGGAAGCATAACCCAACTACATTAGCATAGACTAACCAAATCCAAAAGAAAAAAGGAAAAAAAATAAAATTAAAGAAGCAATAAAATGGAAAGGAGAGCAGACAGGTATGCTGTTCACAAAAATGGAGAGCATGTCAAAGCAAACTTTTAGACCATTTATGGAGCTGTCTACACATTTCAAAATCTCGTTTGTATTGCACACCCAAGCACAGAAAAATGTTATAGCTCATTTTTCACTTTTTTTAATTATTTATTTTTATTTTTTATAATGGGGTTGTTTGAGAAAGTTTTATCTAGAAAAAGTGAGCTTTAAAAAAGCTAGGGTTTAGGGTTTAGGGTTTACTTAGCAAACCCTAAACCCTATACAATTTTCTTCCCCTATATTATCCGTACTGTTTAGCTAATGACTTTTAGGTCAAATGGTATTTCTTGGTATTTCCGACGGAGACATTTAGTGTTCGAATCCCCCCTTCCCTGTAATAAATGTGTATTTAAAAAGTTTGCATACTGTTTGAATGTTACTTTTATTGTTTGTGTATTGCCATTTGTTGGGTTTGAATTATTATCTATGCTTACAAAGGTATATGCCTATTTTCTCAATAATTTTCGGTTAGTATCTAATTTGTCTCCTTCACTACAGCACATTAAGACGTTGGAGAAATGGCCAACCTACAGAATCCTGGGAGGCTCATAAGGCAGCAATCCAAGCAGTCATAAAGCTGCCTTCAGGCGAGCTTGTTACGGGTATAATATGATTCAGTAGATGACTGTTCTGCTAGATATTGTTTTAGTTTTTGTTGGTAGTTGGAACTGGTTACATCAGATTGGAATGCATAGATCCAACTATGTCTTTCACTATGAACTTATGGGGTTCATTTTTATGCTATCACGATTTTAGGTTCAAGTGATACAACTTTAAAACTTTGGAGAGGAAGCAAATGTACACGTACTTTTGTTGGGCATACAGGTATTTTTTCCATTTATTTGCCTTCATTGTGCTTTATATATATATATATATATCCTTATCTGCGATGTGTTGAAATCATGTGGGAATGAAAATAATTGTAGATTTTGCAAACGATGCTGTAAAATTTTCTTCTTACATGTCTGTTTGGTGATCATCAAACATATTTTCTTTGAGCTTCCTATAAGTTAGAAGTGGAAGAAGCATTTAATAAGACTTCTGATCTACATGGTTTAATTGATCAAACTGTTGACATGGGTAATCCTCATATGTTTAGTGCTTTACATGGTTTGATTGCTAAAAAATTTAGACATGATGATCTCTCTTTGTCTCCTGTGGAGTATTTGGTGGGAAAGTAATGCTTGCACTTTTGATGGAAGTGAGAGATTGATTCTTGATTTGAAGTTGCTCTTCTGCACTTTATCTAAGCGGACTAATGCTTTGGGTGTTTTTACTTTTATTTCTTTGGCTGATTTGCTTGATAGTTGTAACTTGCTTTATGATTTGGCTTTTTGTTGGTCCCTCAGCACACTGCCTGTGAGTTTCAGGATTGGGAGACGGCAAGGTTTTATGCTTTCTGTGCGCATATCTCATCCAAAATACCTAGGGGGGGTGGGTGATGATACCATGGTTTGGCAATTGAATCGTAGTGATGTCTTTGATGTGCGTTCTTTTTATAAATCATTGTTGAAAGCTCTGTGGGTTTTTTTTTCCCTTGGCAATGCATTTGGAGTGTTAAGGTTCCTAGAAGGGTGTCTTTTTTCTTATGGACAGCTGCTAGGGGTGGGATTCTCACAATAGATAACCTTGTTAAGAAGAACTTGCCTCTTTTTAATTGGTGTTGCCTATGTCGGTGTGATGTGGAAATTGTGGATCATTTATTACTCCATTGCAAGTTTGTCCATACCTTGTGGAGTGAATTCTTTTACTTGTTTGGGGTTCAGTGGGTGATGCCGAAGACAGTAGTCTCTCTCCTTTCTGCATGGTGGAATTGGATGGGCATTCATTCTTCAAATGTTTGGAATATGGTACCAGTGTGTCTTATGTGGTTAACTTGGAAGAAAAGCATTGCCTGAACATTTGAGGACATTGAAAGAACTGTGGACCTATTGAAGTCTCTACTAACTAGGACTTTGTTTGAGTGGTCTTGTATTTGGGGTTTTATGCATTGTACCTCTTTGTCTGATTTCCTTAATTTTGTTAGCTTTTCCCATTGATTTGTTTGTATCCGTTTTTTTTTGCAGTGAGTTTACTATCATAAACTCATTGTTCTTTTCTTATCAATAAAGATTCTATTACCTATAAAAAAAAAGTATTTAGTAATCTCTTTTCAAAAAAAAAAAAAAAAATGTAGACATGATGTTGCTTTTACTCAATTGTTCTTTTCTTATCAATAAAGATTCTATTACCTATAAAAAAAAAGTATTTAGTAATCTCTTTTCAAAAAAAAAAAAAAAAATGTAGACATGATGTTGCTTTTACTCAGTGTGAATTGTGTGATGAGATTGTTGTTGTTCCGGGTAATCATTACCTTTTAAAAAAAAAAAAATTCTTTATAATATTTTTTTTCTTCTAAAAAAATGGGAGTCTTGCCAATGTGCTCTAGCACAAAAGGAACCTCCTTTCCTTATAAGAACAGAATGAAGAATGAGATTGTGGGTTCTAAACTCATTAGGTGAGTATTGTTTAAAAAAAAAAGTGTGAGAACCTTATTTAAAAAAAAGAAAGGAAAAAAGAAAAAAGTGAGCCTCAAATTTTGAGATCTTCTCTAGTCTAGAGTTAGACTCAAAGTCTCAAATTTGTGAAGTGGCTCTATGCACCTTATATCTTTACCTTGTTCCCTCTTCTTCCTCTCATGCTGTAGGTACTTAAAATAGTTCTTAGGATTAATCGGACTACATGTGGTATTGGTGTATGTCATTATACTCATTCCATCCCGCTCTTGTTTTGAGTGGCACAATCATTAATAAAAAGGTAAAAATAGAGACTTTCTAAAATTTCCTTTACTTTATATTTGAGGTGGCAGGAATTTTAATAAAATGTAAAAACTTAGATACAATTCCTTAGGTGCATTATGTTAGGTTTCCCAATCAAATTCAAACACGGGTTGCATTGAATTTAGTTGTCCTTGGAAACAATAACACTGTTTAAATGGTAACACTGTTTAAACAGTAACACTGTTTGTACTTCATTGTTCAATGCAACCTTGTGTTTGAATTTGATTGGGAAACATAATATACTGCACTGTAAGAACTGTACATTACTTTTGCCCTTGAAGAATAATATTGTTTGTTTGTTTTTGTTTTTGTATTGTTTATTTCCTTTTAAAAAAGGTAAGGAAGAAATTAGAGAGGCAATAATTTCCTTTTTTAGAAAGTAAACACGCATTTTAATAGGATGTCGCTAAAAGGAAAACAAGACATTTGAATTGGATATGGAAAGAGTAATTGATTTTTCTTAGGGCATAAATGTAATAATAACGGCTTGAGTTGAGAGTGATGGGAGAAATGTGTGGTATGCTTGACACCATGTATATTATTAGTGGTGATGATAACAGCCAAAAGCTTGTTACAATTGATAAGACAACATTAGCTGACCTACGAGGATTGATATTAAAATTAGAAAAATACTTGGTTTCTCCCATGAATTGCAAATCTGAGGAAGTTTTTTTTCAAGTGGGTACTTTTGTAGGTTTAGTTGTATGTTTTAAATGTAAAGGATGACATTGGTTAATGCACTTTTATACTTTTGTTGCTCAACATTTTAGTATTAAAATAGGGCAGTTATTAATTTGTTATCTTAAGCATGTGCTTCTGCACTTTGTGAATTTGCAGATACTGTTCGAGGTTTGGCAGTGATGTCTGATCTGGGAATCCTTTCTGCATCACATGACAGGTAGCTGTTGCTGCAATAATTTTTCTGTTTATAATGATTTGATCGGTTCTATCTGGGATTTTTGTTTTTAATGTACATTTGCATGAAGATCATGCCTTAGGGATAAGTGGTTAAAGTGAAAGGTAATACAGTCAAAACAAACAGTAACTTTCAGAATAAGAACAAAACATTACCAACCTATTGGATTTAGTTTGATGGCAAGGGAAACAAACAGCTAGCAGTTTTGACATTGATTATGGTCCCCACCAAGTCTTGAAGTTTTCAAATTACAGACTTCATTGTTTTCTTCTTTTCATGATTGATCATACATGTTGCAAAAAAAAGGTTGAGTTCTTTGACTGGATAGTAGTTCTGTGATTATAGAATTACCTACCTGCTTCTGTGATATTTAGAGCATAATGCTAGCAAAGGGTCTTCCAGGTCAACTGAACTAGATGTCATACTTGGTGTTTTAACTGGTTGCAGATATTTGTTGATAATGCAAGCTTCTTTGTTGTCTCTTGGAAATTTTGTTCTTATTTAATTTTTTACTTTAAAAATTTTTGTCCTAATTTTTTTTTTTTTTTTTTCAATTCCTCATTTGAATATTCAAATTAATCTTGCCCACATTTGTTTTGTGTAATAGGTGTCCCTAATTTTTAATTTGTTTTCATTGCTACAGTTCCATAAGATTATGGGCATTAAGTGGTGAAGTATTAATGGAGATGGTTGGTCATACTTCCATTGTCTATTCAGTTGATTCACATGTCTCTGGACTTATTGTCAGTGGTAGTGAAGATTGTTCTGCCAAGATATGGAAAGGTAGTTATTTCTGGTTTTCATCCTCTTTTTGGAGAAGTTATTTGTGCTTGGATTTGCCCATTTGATTCTTGTTCAAGCTGAAATAGTAATTGATCTGTGTTGTTGCCTGGCTCAGATTTATTTTGTGCATTTGTCAACCACAGACTGATCATCGGTGGCCCCATGCTCAATAAGGTTTATAGAGTTTTGGGAGAACCTTTTCAGATTGGCTGTTTTGACCCATACTATTTCTTACATTTCAAATTCAATCCCCCCTTCATCCACCCCCCCCCACCCCCCAAAAAAAAATCTTAACATAAAAAGACGTGGATGTCTACCTATTAAAAAAAAAAAAAAAAAAAAAAGAGGCGGATGTCATGTGATGACTTCTGTTGTGGATTGTAAACATTCTTGTCTAATGGACAAGGATTAACAAAAGCTTCATATTTGGGTATGTTAAATTTTGGTTCTTGCTATGTAATATGTCCTATATTGCTTTAAATTGAAATGTTTACCTGGTAATCATGTCATGTGTCAGATGGAGTTTGTGTTCAGACCATAGAGCATCCTGGTTGCGTTTGGGATGCCAAATTCTTGGACAATGGCGATATCGTGACAGGATGTTCAGATGGAGTTATTCGTATTTGGACAGTTCATCAGGATAGGTTGGCTGACTCACTGGAACTTGAGTCATATGCTTCCCAACTTTCTCAATACAAGCGAAGCAGGTATTATCATCCATGATGACTTGAATGGTTTTTTTTTTTTTTTTTTGCAAATTTGGAATCAATGCATCCTTCTTTTTGCCTTTCTTTTACCATACAATGGACCTCTTCACTTCTTTTTCCCACTTGAAATCTCATTACATGATTATCTTAAATTTTGTTTGAATTCTGAAGTTCTCGACTTATTTCTAATTATGAATATATTTCTGATTTCCAGAAATTCTTTGGATGGATTTTATGATTTATCACCTGTAATTTCCATTTGGATCAACATTACTTGTCAACTTTGACTTATTTTCATGTTGGGACTTGTTTGTGTTAGGAAGAGGGTTGGAGGATTAAAACTGGATGATTTACCAGGGCTGGAGGCTTTACAGGTTCCAGGTGTGATTCTAATTGTACATTTAGCTGAATGGTATCTTAGTTAAATTTACTAAAGATCTTTCAGTTCAGTTTCTCAGTTATTATCCATTTCAAGTAGTGGATTACAAGTTTTCTTGTATTATAATTGTTGTATCAGAGATTTCTCCTTTTCAACTACGTTTTCAGTGTGAGTCATATTGTTTAATTCAAAGTCTGATTTTCTTCAGCCAAAAATAAAATGCTGTCAGTAAAGAATAGGAAACATTTATTCCTTGTGTAGTTTGCATGCGACTGGGCTTTGCCTTCGCCTTTTTCTTTTCAGAGTTTCTGAAATATATTTAATGTACATAATAAGGAGAAAATGAGCTTCCATGAATATTGCCAGGTTGCCATGTTGACTCCTTTTTCCCCATATGTATTAAAAAAATCAGTGTTTGGATGTTCACACAGGATTGATATGTTGCACCTGATTGCTGTTGTGTGCTGCTTAATATAAATTGTATTTTCTTTTCTCCCATATCAGGGACGAGTGATGGGCAGACAAAAGTTGTCAGAGAGGGGGACAATGGTGTGGCATATGCTTGGAACTTGAGGGAACAGAAGTGGGATAAGGTAATTTACAATTCCATTCTAACAACTATATCAACAGTTAGATTTATGATTTTATTTGCGATGCAACATTAAGTGGTTGCCTCTCTGTTGCTTGATATACTCTTTTCCTTTTCTTCCTTTCTTTTTTGTGTTGTTTCTTAGAATCCTATGCTCTGCAAGTTTGTTCATTTTTTCTTAAAAATTTTAATCTCTTGTATAGCAGATGACTGTGACAGGAAAATTTTTGTTTTTTTCCCCTCAATTGTGAATAAAAAACTAGGAAGTGGATAGAAAGGTTACAGGTCCAGTTTGCTGTGTGATATTTACGGCCACTGCCTATGTCCCTCTTCACCAAAATTTCCCCCCTATCTCTGACTTCGTTATGGTGTTTGTATTTTCATCACCCATTTACTTAATTTTATGGATGATAGTGAAGTTTATGGGGTGTCTTTTTAATGCAATCTCTCAGATTGCGGAATTCTAAAAATGTGCTCTATCTAGTAGTCTTGACTTATACTTGTTGAGTGAGGTGTCTTGCACTTTCATGCAAATGGCTTTAATATTGTCCTTATTCCTATTCTACTTATTTATGTTGAATTCCCCTCTTTTAACACATGTTTAAATTGACATTTGGAATGAGTTTTGAACTGGACCATTAAAGATTTATGCATTTAATTTTATATGTTAGTGCATTTAGTTTGTTTTCTAAGTACCTTTACATTTGCGGTTTTTGTTTGCACTTTAGTTCTCTCTCTCTCTCTCTCTCTCTCTCTAATATTTGTTTTTTGTTTTTTGTTTTTTTTTTTAATTAGTCTTATGTTTTTTTTTTTAATATGTTTTTTTAAAGATTGGTGAAGTTGTTGACGGACCGGATGATAACCTGAGGCGTCCTGTTCTTGATGGGATTGAATATGACTATGGTCAGAATCTTATGTTCTTTGACAACTTTAATATGGTTGACCATTTGTCTATATCACTTAAATTTTTTATTTTTTTTGGTAATAAGTAATGATTCAGTCTTTTATTCTGTTGTTACTCAGTATTTGACGTCGATATTGGAGATGGGGAGCCTATTCGTAAGTTGCCCTACAATCGATCAGGTATTTTTTTCTTGGTCCTGTTTTCCTGTGGTTGATTATAATTGCAATATCTGTTGCTCTTCATTTTCCTTTCCACCACACACACACACACACACACACACACACCTGATGGGTCTTGAACCATGAGTTCACCCTCCACCTTAGTTTAGTTTTACAAGGGCATGGCACTTGAGCTAGAAAAGTTCACTGGCTTTCCACCTTGTTGCATTATAATTGTAATTTTGTGGTCCCAATTTCTCTCAGTATTCTCTCTATACTCAGTATGATGTTCATGTCTTACTCTAGTATCAAATAAATGAAGGCACTCATCTCCCTTTATGATATTAGGCCTTAATTGTTGTTTGCTTAACTTTACTACATCATTGACATCTAATGAATCATGAATGTAATTGTTAACTCAAAAAACAATGACATAAAATTTGATATTTTCAGATAATCCTTATGATACTGCTGACAAATGGCTTCTCAAGGAGAATCTACCTCTTTCCTATCGACAACAAATTGTAGAGTTTATACTCCAAAATTCTGGACAAAAGGACTTCACCCTGGATTCATCATTTCGTGATCCCTATACTGGCTGTAAGTACAATATTTTTATGTAACTATGACATGAACATCTGAGATAATTGATGTAGTCACTTCCTTTTTGCTTGTCTAATGTTTTCTGTTTTTCATTTCAGCTAGTGCTTATATACCTGGAGCAACTTCCAGTATGTCTGGTACGTATTTGTATTAGTTAAAAATTAAAAATTGCTGTTACTGTATATTACTTTCTCTTGCATATGCTAATATGTATTGAATGCCTGACTTTCTTCACAACCTCCAATATAAGACTGTGGCTCTAATGTTTTTTTCATATTCTTGTTTATTTAGCAGCTGTTTCAGCAAAACCCACTTTCAAGCACATTCCTAAGGTATGATGTTACAGTGTAGTGTTAATAGGTTTGGATATATCAGTCAAGGGGTTTAAGATGCATTTCCAGGAATTGCATGTCCATTCTTAGGGAACTTGTAAAAAAGAATATATTGAGTGATTGTAAAAGCTCATGTATTATATTTTATTTGTTTCACATGAAATATTACCTAGTGAATGCAATGTACTTTTTTAGAACTGTTTTCTGTAATCCTCCAGCCAAAAGAGGCTCTTTGGCTTCCCTACTTGACTATTATGGCTCTACTCCATTGTGGTTGGGATTGACACCTGTTTTAGACTGATTTTTTAATTACTTCTGGGTTTTTATTTTCCTCTTAAATAATTATATGTTTATTACTCTTTTTATTGTATTTCTATTATAATGTTACGCTTGTATTTATACCCTCTGGTATTTTATGAAACTTTTCTCTTTGGTATTGATCCTCAGTTGTACAAGGGAATTATGAGGGTTTTTTTTTGTTGTTGTTGTCTATAGAAGTTTCTCACTGTGCTGATTGTGTTTTCATTCTTTTGCACATTTTTTTCGCTGTTTGTTGTTTGGTAGATATGTCATGTAATTGGGCTCTATGGCTGTTTTGAGGCGAGTTTTACCCCCTTGAGAATTTTGGGCTGTGTATTTTGATATTCTATTTCTGTATTCCAGTA
Source organism: Quercus suber (assembly GCF_002906115.3). Classification (NCBI taxonomy): domain Eukaryota; kingdom Viridiplantae; phylum Streptophyta; class Magnoliopsida; order Fagales; family Fagaceae; genus Quercus; species Quercus suber. The sequence continues at coordinate 525,254 of NW_027069851.1, forward strand.
TTATATCTCTATAGGGGTCGTTGTTTGAGTATCTGATATATTGCTGGTTGGGTCTGTCAATTGGGTGACTTTAAAAGATGCATGCTCCTTCTTTACCTCTCTCAAGTACTTTGGTGTCTCTTTTCACCCTGTCATTTACTTATCATTCTTTGTCTATCATTTTGTTTCCAGAAAGGAGTGCTTGTTTTTGATGTGGCACAGTTTGATGGGATCCTCAAAAAGATTACAGAGTTTAACAATGCTCTACTCTCGGATTCGGTATGTTCATCTTGAAGGATAAATCACAAAGTAAATTCTACTTTGTCAGGAAAAGGAGAACTTGTCTTTGACTGAGCTCCTGATTAATTTCTACTCTACCGCAAAGTAAACTCCTGATTAACTTGGATTTATTGACAATCTGTTGTAGGAAAATAAAAATTTATCTTTGACAGAGCTTGAGTTTTCCAGACTTGGTGCCATTATTAAAGTTCTGAAGGACACGTCACACTATCATAGTAGCAAATTAGCAGATGTTGATATAGCTTTGTTACTGAAATTGCTAAATTCATGGCCTCTGGCAATGATATTTCCAGGTTGGCATGCCAAAATTCTCTGGCTTCTGCATAAATTATAGGATTCTGGATTCCCATTAGTATCATATTTGTAATTTAAAACTTAGTAAGGAGCTTTCTAAATGATATTAATGGCTGTTCCCTGGTTCTTCATTACCTACCAAAAAAGGTTTTCTTAGATCTGTTTTAATCTTTTCCCAATATATCTTAATGTCTCCCAGAGACGACATTTTCTCTTAATGAATTATTTGATGCCTGAATTATCTGATGTATATGGGTATTCCTGTTTTGTTTTTAGAACATCTGATACTTATCAATAAAAAGATATTTTCAATTTTATGAGATTTAAGCTTTGAAGTGCCATGGAATTTACTTTTGTATAAGAATTAAAGAGGTCCCCTTGGGGCCAAAACTTATATGTATATTACAGAGCTCTATGCTTGATGCAGGACAGTCTAGGCTTCACCACCTATAGCAGCTTGAAAACCTTAGGCTTCACATCCTTGGGGTTGCTTGGAATCACCAACAAGCAGATAAAGAAATTTCTCTCTAAGAAAATTTTATTCAATAATATAAAAAAACCACCTTTATCATTTTTATAGTGCTTCTAGGATTACAAAAGTTTACATCCCATAAAACTCTCAACTAAAAAATAATCTGAAATCTTATCCCTATCTGAATCCAAAATAAAAAAAATGAAAAATTTGAAATAATCCAATCCCATAAAGACAAATGAAAATCTGAATACAAAATTTCAAAATAACTTTGGTTGTGCTCCTTGCATCAATGCTATACTGAGTTCTGTACTCAGATGCAGTTGTGGCACACTAACTGTAGGTACTATTTAGTTTTATTGATAAATGAATATGCTGTTTATGTAAATTCTGAATGCTTTGATTTTCACTTATTCTTGGATTGTATTGGAGTGTGATTTTACAGTATCATGCTTTTTTTTCTTTTTAAAAAAATGAGTAACATTACGGTTCCAGGAAAATAGTTTCACTCACTTGGTTAATGTTATACTGTCAATTTGCAGTTATTGATATTTTGAGGATGACTGTCTTGCACCCAGATGGGGCGACCATACTTCTCAAGCATGTTGAAGCTGAAAATGGTATTGAAGTTAAAGATGAGACCCAAATATTTTTTATTTCTGAAAATATATCTGATCATTTTTAATTTCCTATTTACTTACATCATATGAGGAAATATCCTCAAATTATATATATATATATATATTAAAAGAGTTATAATCCTGAATTCTTAAATGAACTGGTTGTTGAGGCTTACAGGCAAAGCTTTTGTTATGAGGCATGCTTCTTTCTTTATGGATAGTTTTTTACCAAATTCTATCTTGACTGTTGACCTTGTGTGCTCAACACAGGTGTACTATCGGAAATAATCAAGAAAGTCACAACAAACCCAGCTATTCCTGCAAACCTTTTAACGAGTATCCGTGCTATAACTAATCTATTCAAAAATTCATGTTTCTACAACTGGTTACAAAAGCATCGTAGTGAGGTTGGTACTCGCTTCTTCATTGTTATTTTCTGAGTTTGATCATGCGTGCCGAGCAATGGCCTTAGTTTGAATGTGGTTTTGAGCACTTTGTGCTCTCTATGTGCAGTGGGTGGGTGTTGGTATCTTTGTCTATTAGATATGGTATGGATATATGGTATTAACATTGTTGCTGACAAGCACTTAATGTGCTCTACATTATATAGTTTTTACCTGTGCTTTTTATACTTTATGTGCTAATTTATTGTTCCCTTGAAACCTTTCTCAGGATTACATTGGAAATTTCATGTTTTACAACTGGCTTTGACCTTTTCTTCACTAAGCCTTCTTGTTTCTAGTAGAATACTAGCTTGTATATTGATGTTCCAAATATTTTTTCTTTGATAATTTCATTATTATTATTATTATTAAAAAAAAAGATATAGTCGCTTAGTTTAAAAAATCCCTGGAGTATTTTGTTACACATCTCTTGTTGGGTAGAAATGTAATGGGTACTTGATAAGTCAGTTAGAGAAAACATTTCCCTTTTTTCAGGCCTTTTACTTGGATGATTGTTAACGCAATAACTGCGCAGCTTGTCACACTGAGCATGTTTTCAGTTCGTATATTCAATTGCTTCTCGTATTTATTTATTTATTTAACTGATTTTGCAGATTCTTGATGCATTTTCAAGCTGTTATTCATCTCCAAATAAGAATTTGCAGTTGTCTTACTCTACTTTAATACTCAAGTAAGTAATTGTTTTTACTGTAAATTTGCCAGCATAGTGTTTCTTTTAGTGGATTCTTGAGCAACAGTGAAAAGTGGAGTTGGTCAAAGGCTCTTTAGAATTTGTTTTGTGATTCCTGGAATTTATGTTTTCACAGTTAATTTATTGTCATCTCCTTATTGTTGTACTTTTCACTACAACCACTTATTATCTTGTTAGTCCAGTTTTCAATATTGAGAGAATCTTATGTGTTTTTCCATCCGCTTACAAAAATTATGGAAACAAACTGCACTATCATTTACAGATTCTCTTTCTGTTCAAACAGCTTGGTCTGACTTTGAAAAGGTCCCATCCTTTCATGTCATGATTGGGTCAAGCAGGTGTGATTATGAGTAAAAGGAGAGGATTTTTTCTCCACGTGGGACAGCCCTCACCTTTGATAGAGTAGACCATTTAACACCTTTGTCACAAATCATTTTTGACCTATTGGTTTGAGTGGCATAGGTGGTCTTTTTTATGCATATTGTAGTATTATAGTCATTCAAAGAGTAAAGGAAGGTAGAAGTTAGGCATATATTTTTAAACTACCTTGTTAGTTAAGTTGCCTAACATTTAGTTCTCTGGTGAGCTTGACAGTTACGCTGTTCTTTTAATTGAAAAGAAGGATCAAGAAGGTCAATCTCAAGTTCTCTCAGCAGCTCTTGTGGTATGTTTTGATTACATTACCAGCCAAATGCTTAGTCTTTTGTTTTAGATGGATTACATTGTTTCTTGATGTTCTCAAGAAATGTCAATCTTCATATTCATGCATCATAGTACTTTTTTTTTCTTTTAACAGATTGTGGAAGAGGAAAATCTAGAAGTTGATTCGAAATTCCGTGTTTTAGTTGCCATTGGATCTCTGGTATCTTTTTATTTTGGTCTTGTTCACTCTTATCTGTTGGTTGATCTGTTTATATTTATGCTGAATAGTAGGTCAATTCACTGGAGATTTGGCCATATAATTTTTAGACTTTTAAAAGTATGCTTTCATTTTTGGAATACAGATATTTTTTATGTATGAATTGATTGGTCCAGAGGGAAAATGATTTGATATTTCTCACTTGAAAATGGTCAAACTTGTAATTTTGAGTGTGCTAGATAAAGCTTGAGCTGACATTGAAACCAAAGTTTTGTGCTGGCATTTCATAATTCTTTTTGTGAATGCTAAAACAATTGTGAAAAAATTAACAAAAATAGGCCATCAATGGTCACTCACTGCTTTATAAAAATCTTCTGTCCAAGCCTAACCATTATGTTAGATAAAATGTAATCACTGAAGGAGTGGGCCAAGATTTTTTATTTATTTATTTTTCTCTTTTCTTCATCTCATATTTGTTGGTGAAATATTGGTGTCATGCTTGAAACAAGGATGCTCAATGGTGCACACTAATATGTAGTGAGATCTGGGAAATATAACGCCTTTTTTTGGAAACACAAAAACCCATTGCCCTGAGCAAAGTTTCGTATGCATGCACAAGGAAATGTAAAGCAAAATATAATATTGTATATGATGTCATGGGTTCATTAAGCTGGATATGATGTTAAGCACGAACTGGGTAAGGGTTTGGAATTTAGTGAGAAAGACTCAACAAACTTAACTGAAGCATAGACTTACTGCACTGAAATAAATTTTTGGTATCAAATATGTATTTGTATAATATTTTACCTTTGAACTGGCCAATGGGATTAATTGGTAATTTAATTGCTGTGTTTCATAATACAGATGCTTGATGGTCTTGTGAGAAAAATTGCCTTGGACCTTGATGTTCAGGACATTGCCAAAGCAGCAAAGGCCTCTAAAGACGCCAAAATTGCTGAAGTTGGGGCTGACATTGAACTGTTAACTAAACAGAGTTGAATCTCTCAAGTCCCTGGTAACTAAACAGTTTTCTCTGGATATTTTGTATCTTTGTTGCTTGTTCAGAGTGTTCACCATCGTGAGCACAGTGTTCAGTTCTTTCAATAAAAGTCTTATTACCTATAATTTTTTTTTTTTAAATTTATTTATTTTTAATCTTTGTTGACATGTTTATTTTATCTTCTTTTTTTTTTTTTTTTTTTTTTTTTAGACCATAGAGCATCCTGGTTGCGTTTGGGATGCCAAATTCTTGGACAATGGCGATATCGTGACAGGATGTTCAGATGGAGTTATTCGTATTTGGACAGTTCATCAGGATAGGTTGGCTGACTCACTGGGACTTGAGTCATATGCTTCCCAACTTTCTCAATACAAGCGAAGCAGGTATTATCATCCATGATGACTTGAATGGTTTTTTCTTTTTTTGCAAATTTGGAATCAATGCAATTTAGATAATCATCCAATTAGGCTCAATATATTAGGTTCTTGGGGACATCCTTCTTTTTGCCTTTCTTTTAAAAATAGTACTATACAATGGACCTCTTCACTTCTTTTTCCCACTTGAAATCTCATTACATGATTATCTTAAATTTTGTTTGAATTCTGAAGTTCTCGACTTATTTCTAATTATGAATATATTTCTGATTTCCAGAAATTCTTTGGATGGATTTTATGATTTTATCACCTGTAATTTCCATTTGAATCAACATTACTTGTCAACTTTGACTTATTTTCATGTTGGGACTTGTTTGTGTTAGGAAGAGGGTTGGAGGATTAAAACTGGATGATTTACCAGGGCTGGAGGCTTTACAGGTTCCAGGTGTGATTCTAATTGTACATTTAGCTGAATGGTATCTTAGTTAAATTTACTAAAGATCTTTCAGTTCAGTTTCTCAGTTATTATCCATTTCAAGTTGTGGATGACAAGTTTTCTTGTATTATAATTGTTGTATCAGAGATTTCTCCTTTTCAAATACGTTTTCAGTGAGTCATATTGTTTAATTCAAAGTCTGATTTTCTTCAGCCAAAAATAAAATGCTGTCAGTAAAGAATAGGAAACATTTATTCCTTGTGTAGTTTGCATGCGACTGGGCCTTGCCTTCGCCTTTTTCTTTTCAGAGTTTCTGAAATATATTTAATGTACATAATAAGAAGAAAATGAGCTTCCATGAATATTGCCAGGTTGCCATGTTGACTCCTTTTTCCCCATATGTATTAAAAAAATCAGTGTACGGATGTTCATACAGGATTGATATGTTGCAACTGATTGCTGTTGTATGCTGCTTAATATAAATTTTATTTTCTTTTCTTCCATATCAGGGACGAGTGATGGGCAGACAAAAGTCGTCAGAGAGGGGGACAATGGTGTGGCATATGCTTGGAACTTGGGGGAACAGAAGTGGGATAAGGTAATTTACAATTCCATTCTAACAACTATATCAACAGTTAGATTTATGGTTTTATTTGCGATGCAACATTAAGTGGTTGCCTCTCAGGCGCTTGATATACTCTTTTCCTTTTCTTCCTTTCTTTTCTGTGTTGTTTCTTAGAATCCCATGCTCTGCAAGTTTGTTCATTTTTCTTAAAAATTTTAATCTCTTGTATAGCAGATGACTGTGACAGGAAAATTTTTGTTTTTTTCCCCTCAATTGTGAATAAAAAACTAGGAAGTGGATAGAAAGGTTACAGGTCCAGTTTGCTGTGTGATATTTACAGCCACTGCCTATGTCCCTCTTCACCAAAATTTCCCCCCTATCTCTGACTTCGTTATGGTGTTTGTATTTTCATCACCCATTTACTTAATTTTATGGATGGTAGTGAAGTTTATGGGGAGTCTTTTTAATGCAATCTCTCAGATTGCGGGATTCTAAAAATGTGCTCTATCTAGTAGTCTTGACTTATACTTGTTGAGTGAGGTGTCTTGCACTTTCATGCAAATGGCTTTAATATTGTCCGTATTCCTATTCTACTTATTTATGTTGAATTCCCCTCTTTTAACACATGTTTAAATTGACATTTGGAATGAGTTTTGAACTGGACCATTAAAGATTTATGCATTTAATTTTATATGTTAGTGCATTTAGTTTGTTTTCCGAGTACCTTTACATTTGCGGTTTTTGTTTGCACTTTAGTTCTCTCTCTCTCTCTCTAATATTTGTTTTTATTTTTTTTTTTTTTTTTTTTTTTTTTTTTTTTAATTAGTCTTATGTTTTTTTTTTATATATATTTTTTAAGATTGGTGAAGTTGTTGATGGACCGGATGATAACCTGAGGCGTCCTGTTCTTGATGGGATTGAATATGACTATGGTCAGAATCTTGTGTTCTTTGACAACTTTAATATGGTTGACCATTTGTCTATATCACTTAAGTTTTTATTTTTTTTTGGGTAATAAGCAATGATTCAGTCTTTTATTCTGTTGTTACTCAGTATTTGATGTCGATATTGGAGATGGGGAGCCTATTCGTAAGTTGCCCTACAATCGATCAGGTATTTTTTTCTTGGTGCTGTTTTCCTGTGGTTGATTATAATTGCAATATCTGTTGCTCTTCATTTTCCTTTCCACCACACACACACACACACACACACACACACACACACCTCTGATGGGTCTTGAACCATGACTTCACCATCCACCTTAGTTTAGTTTTACAAGGGCATGGCACTTGAGCTAGAAGAGTTCACTGACTTTCCACCTTGTTGCATTATAATTGTAATTTTGTGGTCCCAATTTCTCTCAGTATTCTCTCTCTACTCAGTATGATGTTTGTGTCTTACTCTAGTATCAAATAAATGAAGGCACTCATCTCCCTTGATGATATTAGGCCTTAATTGTTGTTTGTTTAACTTACTACATCATTGACATCTAATGAATCATGAATGTAATTGTTAATTCAAAAAACAATGACATAAAATTTGATATTTTCAGATAATCCTTATGATACTGCTGACAAATGGCTTCTCAAGGAGAATCTACCTCTTTCCTATCGACAACAAATTGTAGAGTTTATACTCCAAAATTCTGGACAAAAGGACTTCACCCTGGATTCATCATTTCGTGATCCCTATACTGGCTGTAAGTACAATATTTTTATGTAACTATGGCATGAACAACTGAGATAATTGATGTAGTCGCTTCCTTTTTGCTTGTCTAATGTTTTCTGTTCTTTATTTCAGCTAGTGCTTATGTACCTGGAGCAACTTCTAGTATGTCTGGTACGTATTTGTATTAGTTAAAAATTAAAAATTGCTGTTACTGTATATTACTTTCTCTTGCATATGCTAATATGTATTGAATGCCTGACTTACTTCACAACCTCCAATATAAGACTGTGGCTCTAATGTTTTTTCACATTCTTGTTTATTTAGCAGCTGTTTCAGCAAAACCCACTTTCAAGCACATTCCTAAGGTATGCTGTTACAGTGTAGTGTTAATAGGTTTGGATATATCAGTCAAGGAGTTTAAGATACATCTCCAGGAATTGCATGTCCATTCTTAGGGAACTTGTAAAAAAGTATATATTGAGTGATTGTAAAAGCTCATGTATTATATTTTATTTGTTTCACATGAAATATTACCTAGTGAATGCAATGTACTTTTTTAGAACTGTTTTCTGTAATCCTCCAGCCAAAAGAGGCTCTTTGGCTTCCCTACTTGACTATTATGGCTCTACTCCATTGTGGTTGGGATTGACACCTGTTGTAGACTGATTTTTTAATTACTTCTAGGTTTTTATTTTCCTCTTAAATAATTATATGTTTATTACTCTTTTTATTGTATTTCTGTTAGAATGTTATGCTTGTATTTATACCCTCTGGTATTTTATGAAACTTTTCTCTTTAGTATTGATCCTCAGTTGTATGAGGGAATTATGAGGGTTTTTTTTGTTGTTGTCTATAGAAGTTTCTCACTGTGCTGATTGTGTTTTCATTCTTTTGCACATTTTTTTCGCTGTTTGTTGTTTGGTAGATATGTCATGTAATTGGGTTCTATGGCTGTTTTGAGGCGAGTTTTACCCCATTGAGAAATTTGGGCTGTGTATTTTGATATTCTATTTCTGTATTCCAGGACTATATCTCTATAGGGGTCGTTGTTTGAGTATCTGATATATTGCTGGTTGGGTTCGCCAATTGGGTGACTTTAAAAGATGCATGCTCCTTCTTTACCTCTCTCAAGTACTTTGGTGTCTCTTTTCACCCTGTCATTTACTTGTCATTCTTTGTCCATCATTTTGTTTCCAGAAAGGAGTGCTTGTTTTTGATGTGGCACAGTTTGATGGGATCCTCAAAAAGATTACAGAGTTTAACAATGCTCTACTCTCTGACTCGGTATGTTCATCTTGAAGGATAAATCACAAAAGTAAATTCTACTTTGTCAGGAAAAGTAGAACTTATCTTTGACTGAGCTCCTGAATAATTTCTAATCTACCGCAAAGTAAACTCCTGATTAACTTGGATTTATTGACAATCTGTTGTAGGAAAATAAAAATTTATCTTTGACAGAGCTTGAGTTTTCCAGACTTGGTGCCATTATTAAAGTTCTGAAGGACACGTCACACTATCATAGTAGCAAATTAGCAGATGTTGATATAGCTTTGTTACTGAAATTGCTAAATTCATGGCCTCTGGCAATGATATTTCCAGGTTAGCGTGCCAAAATTCTCTGGCTTCTGCATAAATTATAGGATTCTGGATTCCCATTAGTATCATATTTGTAATTTAAGACTTAGTAAGGAGCTTTCTAAATGATATTAATGGCTGTTCCCTGGTTCTTCTTTACCTACCAAAAAAGGTTTTCTTAGATCTGTTTTAATCTTTTCCCAATATATCTTAATGTCTCCCAGAGACAACATTTTCTCTTAATGAATTATTTGATGCCAGAATTATCTGATATATATGGGTATTCCTGTTTTGTTCTTAGAACATCTGATACTTATCAATAAAAAGATCTTTTCAATTTTATGAGATTTAAGCTTTGAAGTGCCATGGAATTTACTTTTGTATAAGAATTAAAGAGGTCCCCTTGGGGCCAAAACTTTTATGTATATTACAGAGCTCTATGCTTGATGCAGGACAGTCTAGGCTTCACCACCTTTAGCAGCTTGAAAACCTTAGGCTTCACATCCTTGGGGTTGCTTGGAATCACCAACAAGCAGATAAAGAAATTTCTCACTAAGAAAATTTTATTCAATAATATAAAAAAACCACCTTTATCATTTTTATAGTGCTTCTAGGATTACAAAAGTTTACATCCCATAAAACTCTCAACTAAAATATAATCTGAAATCTTATCCCAATCTGAATCCAAAATAAAAAAAAATGAAAAATTTGAAATAATCCAATCCCATAAAGACAAATGAAAATCTGAATACTAAATTTCAAAATAACTTTGGTTGTGCTCCTTGCATCAATGCTATACTGAGTTCTGTACTCAGATGCAATTGTGGCACACTATCTGTAGGTACTATTTAGTTTTATTGATAAATTAATATGCTGTTTATGTAAATTCTGAATGCATTGATTTTCACTTATTCTTGGATTGTATTGGAGTTTGATCATTTTACAGTATCATGCTTTTTTTCTTTTTAAAAAAATGAGTAACATTACGGTTCCAGGAAAATAGTTTCACTCACTTGGTTAGTGTTATACTGTCAATTTGCAGTTATTGATATTTTGAGGATGACTATCCTGCACCCAGATGGGGCGACCGTACTTCTCAAGCATGTTGAAGCTGAAAATGGTATTGAAGTTAAAGATGAGACCTAAATATTTTTTATTTCTGAAAATATATCTGATCATTTTTAATTTCCTATTTACTTACATCATATGAGGAAATATCCTCAAATTATATATATATATATATATATATATTAAAAGAGTTATAATCCTAAATTCTTAAATGAACTGGTTGTTGAGGCTTACAGGCAAAGCTTTTGTTATGAGGCATGCTTCTTTCTTTATGGATAGTTTTTTACCAAATTCTATCTTGACTGTTGACCTTGTGTGCTCAACACAGGTGTACTATCGGAAATAATCAAGAAAGTCACAACAAACCCAGCTATTCCTGCAAACCTTTTAACGAGTATCCGTGCTGTAACTAATCTATTCAAAAATTCATGTTTCTACAACTGGTTACAAAAGCATCGTAGTGAGGTTGGTACTCACTTCTTCATTGTTATTTTCTGAGTTTGATCATGCGTGCCAAGCAATGGCCTTAGTTTGAATGTGGTTTTGAGCACTGTGTGCTCTCTATGTGCAGTGGGTGGGTGTTGGTATCTGTGTCTATTAGATATGGTATGGATATATGGTATTAACATTGTTGCTGACAAGCACTTAATGTGCTCTACATTATATAGTTTTTACCTGTGCTTTTTATACTTTATGTGCTAATTTATTGTTCCCTTGAAACCTTTCTCAGGATTACATTGGAAATCTCATGTTTAATAACTGGCTTTGACCTTTTCTTCACTAAGCCTTCTTGTTTCTAGAAGAATGCTAGCTTTTATATTGATGTTCCAAATGTTTTTTCTTTGATAATTTCATTATTATTATTATTAATAAAAAAAAAGATATACTCGCTTAGTTTAAAAAATCCCTGGAGTATTTTGTTACACATCTCTTGTTGGGTAGAAATGTAATGGGTACTTGATAAGACAGTTAGAGAAAACATTTCCCTTTTTTCAGGCCTTTTACTTGGATGATTGTTAAGGCAATAACTGCACAGCTTGTCACACTGAGCATGTTTTTGGTTCGTATATTCAATTGCTTCTCGTATTTATTTATTTAACTGATTTTGCAGATTCTTGATGCGTTTTCAAGCTGTTATTCATCTCCAAATAAGAATTTGCAGTTGTCTTACTCCACTTTAATACTCAAGTAAGTAATTATTTTACTGTAATTTTGCCAGCATAGTGTTTCTTTTAGTGGATTCTTGAGCAACAGTGAAAAGTGGAGTTGGTCAAAGGCTCTTTAGAATTTGTTTTGTGATTCCTGGAATTTATGTTTTCACAATTAATTTATTGTCATCTCCTTATCGTTGTACTTTTCACTACAACCACTTATTATCTTGTTAGTCCAGTTTTCAATATTGAGAGAATTTATGTGTTTTTCCATCCGCTTACAAAAATTATGGAAACAAACTGCACTATCATTTACAGATTCTCTTTCTGTTCAACCAGCTTGGTCTGACTTTGAAAAGGTCCCATCCTTTCAAGTCATGATTGGGTCAAGCAGGTGTGATCATGAGTAAAAGGAGAGGATTTTTTCTCCACATGGGACAGCCCTCACCTTTGATAGAGTAGATCATTTAACACCTTTGTCACAAATCATATTTGAACTATTGGTTTGAGTGGCATAGGTGGTCTTTTTTATGCATATTGTAGTATTATAGTCATTCAAAGAGTAAAGGAAGGTAGAAGTTAGGCATATATTTTTAAACTACCTTGTTAGTCAAGTTGCCTAACGTTTAGTTCTCTGGTGAGCTTGACAGTTACGCTGTGCTTTTAATTGAAAAGAAGGATCAAGAAGGTCAATCTCAAGTTCTTTCAGCAGCTCTTGTGGTATGTTTTGATTACATTACCAGCCAAATGCTTAGTCTTTTGTTTTAGATGGATTACATTGTTTCTTGATGTTCTCAAGAAATGTCAATCTTCATATTCATGCATCATGGTACTTTTTTTTGTCTTTTAACAGATTGTGGAAGAGGAAAATCTAGAAGTTGATTCGAAATTCCGTGTTTTAGTTGCCATTGGATCACTGGTATCTTTTTATTTTGGTCTTGTTCACTCGTATCTGTTGGTTGATCTGTTTATGTTTATGCTGAATAGTAGGTCAATTCACTGGAGATTTGGCCATATAATTTTTAGACTTTTAAAAGTATGCTTTCATTTTTGGAATACAGATATTTTTTATATATGAATTGATTGGTCCAGAGGGAAAATGATTTGATATTTCTCATTTGAAAATGGCCAAACTTGTAATTTTGAGTGTGCTAGATAAAGCTTGAGCTGTACATTGAAACCAAAGTTTTGTGCTGGCATTTCATAATTCTTTTTGTGAATGCTAAAACAATTGTGAAAAAATTAACAAAAATAGGCCATCGATGCTCACTCACTGCTTTATAAAAATCTTCTTTCCAAGCCTAACCATTATGTTAGATAAAATGTAATCACTGAAGGAGTGGGCCAAGATTTTTTATTTATTTATTTTTCTCTTTTCTTCATCTCATATTTGTTGGTGAAATATTGGTGTCATGCTTGAAACAAGGATGCTCAATGGTGCACACTAATATTTAGTGAGATCTGGGAAATATAACACCTTTTTTTGGAAACACAAAAACTCATTGCCCTGAGCAAAGTTTCCTATGCATGCAAGAGGAAGTGTAAAGCACAATATAATATTGTATATGATGTTATGGGTTCATTAAGCGGGATGTGATGTTAAGCACGAACTGGGTAAGGGTTTGGAATTCAGTGAGAAATACTCAACAAAATTGACTGAAGCATAGACTTACTGCACTGAAATAAATTTTTGGTATCAAATATGTATTTGTATAATATTTTACCTTTGAACTGGCCAATTGGATTAATTAGTAATTTAATTGCTGTGTTTCATAATACAGATGCTTGATGGTCTTGTGAGAAAAATTGCCTTGGACCTTGATGTTGAGGACATTGCCAAAGCAGCAAAGGCCTCTAAAGACGCCAAAATTGCTGAAGTTGGGGCTGACATTGAACTGTTAACTAAACAGAGTTGAATCTCTCAAGTCCCTGGTAACTAAACAGTTTTCTCTGGATATTTTGTATCTTTGTTGCTTGTTCAGAGTGTTTACCATCGTGAGCACGATGTTCAGTTCTTTCAATAAAAGTTTTATTACCTATAATTTTTTTTTTAATTTATTTATTTTTAATCTTTGTTGACATGTTTATTTTATCTTTTATTTATTTATTTATTTTTAATATAAATTTTTGGTAAGTGTCCTAAAGGTGTAGTGTACTCCCAGTGTACTTGGGCCTCACCCCATTTTCTTTTTATAAGTGAAAATTTTATTTTAGTGTTAAAAAACAAATTTGAAATGCATATCACATGTAAGTAGACTGGGAGATGCATTAGTGTGCATGTGTGTGATATACAAGCACACAAAAAATGCTGAACACACATAGTTCCATTGGATAGTGTTATGATCCTGGTGTCCCACATTGATTAAGTGTAAGCTTAACCATGTGTAGCTCTTGGGCACCCTCCCCTTGCAAGCTGGTTTTCGAGGGTGAGATCTACCCATATGGGTACCTATTAGGTAGCTTCCACCCTGTGGTTTCTTGTATTTCATCTTCTCTAATAGTGTGATGCTTAGCAATTTTTAAAGTGCGATGCTTAGCAATTAATGATGGTCTCTAGCTTTTTGTGATTTTGTCATACGCAGACATGTATTATCAATTGCATCAACTGATCTAAGTGTCAGCTGAACATGATAAGATGCAATACACCCCCACCCTGTGTTGGCAAGCCATTCTGTTTAACAACTTAATGTACAATAATAGAATGGGGATGGAAGAAACTTAGAGCCTTAAGTTGTTTAACCATTTCTGGGGGATTTTGTTGGAAGCTTCCTACGATAACACTACTCTCTATATGTACGCACAGTCATACATGGTCAATGTGGCTATGATTGAATGAATAAGATGGTCATATATAGATCAAAATGGCGGGGAGGAATTCTTGAGGCCAACCCCAACTAATTTGGGATTTAACTTAAAAGCCTATTATGTTGAGTTTAGTATATGTTGATGATTCTTAATTTTCCTCTTTCCCCAGGTTTGAATAAATAATGACAACTTGAAGTGAATCTAAAATAGAAGGTGAACATTCTGGAAGGTTGATTGGACCTTAGAGTTCACAGAAATCACAGTGAAGAACTAGGCCTCTGTCTACTGGGTGCACACGCGGAATACTAACATGCCAAAAAGGATCCTTCGATCGATGAAGATACAGGGATGTTTTTTTCTTGGGTTAGTAAAAAAAAAAAAAAAACATGACTTGAAAGTCAAAATTTAGTTAACAATTTGTGTTGGGCCCAAGGAATTTCTTTATGGTACCAAATGGTGCAGCAATTGTATTTCTTGTGTTCCGGGGTCCCAGTTGTACCATATTTGTTGACCATTGATGGAACGTTTTTCAAATAGATAGAGAATGTAGCTGAATTGCCATTAAAAAAAATGTAGCTGAATGGCCGGCATTTCTGGATATCTATGGCCTGTTCTTTATGTATGTGTGGTTGCGCTCTCTTTGTAGATGTAATCATGGTGAAGATGTAACGGTAGCAGGAAAGTTGATGTTTCCTTTTGTAGGTTAAAATTTAAGCACGAAAGGATTACCACCACCATAGAGTAACCTGTCATTCAGCTTGGTTATATAAGCTTAAACAGGTGAAAATAGCCAAATATCATGTTTTGGCAAAATTTGTGGCAAATTAGCACTGTTTTAGAAATATTTAACAATTTACCACATTTTGAGTACTTGAATTTCACAAGATCGAGTTCTAAATAGTACTCGAGTTTTGTAAACTTGAGTTCTTAGGTGAGTCACCAGCGTGTCATTGCTGACTTGGTGGAATTTGTGTAATTAAAAAGGCAATATGGTACTCGATATTACGAAAATCGAGTACCTTCTTTATAGTACTTGAGTTTCCCAAAGTTGAGGACCTTCTTTTCTTTTTTTTTTCTTTTTTCTTTTCCTCGTAAAATCCTTTTGTAAACTAAGTACCCACAGATTTTTTCTATGTTCTATTGTGTTAAGTGTAAAAAGAAGCTGCAGATTTTTAGGCTTTTAGGTTCGGTTTTGCACAAGTTATCAAAGTGTGGATTTGGGTGAATAGGAAAGGTCAAATAGACTAGGCTTGAGGCCTGACAAGTTTTCAAATATAACATGTGGTGAATAGGAAAGGTCAAATAGACTAGGCTTAAGGGCCATTTTGCATCTGGCTTCCTTACAAGGTTTAAGGTTGGCACAGCTGCAAAATTTCCTGAAGATGCATCCTAGACCTATCTTCTTCTATATGGTCTTTTTTTTTTTTTTTTTTTTTTTTTTTTTTGCCACCTTCTACCATTAATTTCCGTTTGACATGAGGACAACACCACATGTGATATTTGAGAACTTGTCATTCTATTTGACCTTTCCAATTTGAGTAATTTTTAGGTACACTTGGAACACGAAGAATGGTGCTTCCTTCTCTTACATTCATGGTGGAGTCCGCTTATTAATTCATGGTGGGGTCCACCATGAATGTGAGAGGAGGGAGCACCATTTCACTATACTCTGGGACTACTTACGAATTTTCCTTCCTATTCATCCAAATCCACACTTTGGTAACTTGTGCAGAACCGAACCCAAAAGCCTAAAAATCTGCAGCTTCTTTTTACACTTAATGTAGTAGAGCATAGAAAAATCTGTAGGTACTTAGTTCACGAAAGTTTTGTACAAAACAAAAAGTAGGAAAAAAAAAAAGTACTTAACTTTGTGATGCTCGAGTACTATAAAGAGGTACTCGCTTTTCATAATATCAACTACCATATTGCATTTTTATTAATATAGGTCAGCAGTGCTATGTTGGCGACTCACTTAGGAACTCGAGTTTACGAAACTTGAGTACTATTTAGAACTCGATTTTGTGAAATTCGAGTACTTAAAAAGTGGTAAATTGCTAAATATTTTTGAAATAGTGCTAGTTTGCCACAAATTTTACCAAAACGTGGTATTTAGCTATTTTCACAGGCTTAAACATGTTTACTTACTATTTTGCTTGCTGCATTGAATTTGCTTCATTAAAAATAGATTAGTAGATTATTTTGCATAGTCTATGCAAGTTAGTTTAGTGAATGAAGCAGTATAAAATGTCCACACGGGCTTTATAGTTCGACACTACCACTGACTTTCTCAGTACATTGGTAATTTTTTAAGAAAAAAGATATGCAGAAGATAGTGCACCTAGCTTATTGGGAGGGACAGAGCACTTGAGGCTCCGTTTTACGTTTTCTACTTGTTCACTGAATTTAATCGTACTCAAAAGAGTTACAAATTGTTTTACAATATTTTTACAGACTAGACGTGGCAAATTTTTATTAGTTCTAATATGGATTTACTACTAATATCACATTTATGTTTACCAATAATTATTTGAAAATTACTAAAGCCATATTAGCAGTTTGTAAAAATGTTGTAAAATAGTTTATGTATATAGCATTACTCGAAAATATCAAAGTTTGAGCAATAACTTAACTTTCCTAAAGGGTACACTAATTGTCTAATTGATCAACCATATAACATAAGTTCCACAAACAACTTTTCTTCTTTCTAATTTTTTTAGAACACAAGAGAACAAACTAAATCTTTGTTAAAATGTGTGGTTTACATATTTACATGCAAAGCCTTTCCTGTTAATAAAACACAGACCATAAGTTTAGCAAACCCAAAAGAAGGGAATCATAAAGAACCATGCCAGAATTTCATTTCCACTTTGCATAAAACTTTTGGTCACTCCATAACAACATTCTATTCAATGGAATCTGAACATTCCTCTCCTTCAAATGCAAATGCCTCGGCACTATCCGCTTCTCCAAACTAAACCCAAAATACTGAGGAAACCTCTTCAATTCCTCCACACTCCTTTCCATCTTATCCACCAAATACTTAAACTTTGGCCACAAGTTATTATCAATACTATAACCAAACATCGCAGGCAATCTAACACAAGCCCTTTCAGCCTCCTCCTGAGAAAAACCAATGCTCCTCAAAAACCCAATCTTTTCTCTCAGCTTATTAGCTCGCGTGTTCAAAAGATGCGCGTTAAGACTACTAGGCGAGCTCAAATTCTCCATCCCCAGCTGCCTTAGATAATCCAGAGTGGGCTGGAGACAGAACTCGACATCTGAAAAGAGAAGGCGAGGGCAGTGGAGGATTAAGCTGCGTGATTCTTCGGTGGTGGCAGGTAACTTGGTGGCCAAGAAATCAAAAACTGGAGCGAAGTCAGTGGGGTCACAGTTTGTGGTGAAGAGTTGTGGGCAAAGGTAAGCGAGTCTAGGGAAGTCAGGCTCTGTGAAGCCCTTGGA
The DNA here is from genome assembly GCF_002906115.3 of Quercus suber. NCBI lineage: Eukaryota > Viridiplantae > Streptophyta > Magnoliopsida > Fagales > Fagaceae > Quercus > Quercus suber. Next base: position 543,034 of record NW_027069851.1, read on the forward strand.
TTTGAAGAACTCAACGGTGGCAAGGACATGGTCGATGGTGTTAGCGTCTGTGTTGATTGAGGGGGGCTTTTTGTTGTGAATGATGCCAAGGGCTTTAAGGTAACGGAGATTGTCACGGTGGGATGTGTGGAACTTGATGTATAGAGGAGATGAAGGGGTTCTGTTGGGTTTTGAGGTTTTGGTGGGAATGGAGGAGCAAGAAAGGGTTGGGAGTGAGAGAGTGTGAAGCATTGTGTTTTGTCATTTGTGTATGTATGTGTGTGTTTTGGGGTTTTAGAGGCAAATGTAATGAACGTATTATGGGGAAAGGAAAGGAGTTTGTGTTTTGTGGTTGTTCTTCTGTTTTGAGGAGGATAAGGAAGATGATTGGTGGGGCCATACTCGAAACAATGGTCAGTGCAAAATTTGAGTACGTCTTTTTTTATTATTGTTTTATTTTTAAATTTTTAATGGAGATAACGGTTACCATATTCTCATACAACTTATAGAATTTTTTAAGTCAAATTTTCATGTTCTAAAAGAATGTAAAAAGTTGTAGATACAACTCAAAAAAAAAAAAAAATTGTAGATACAAATACAATTCTTAGAAGTAATATGTTGTAAATTAACTGGTTAAGCATGGTAGTTAAAATATACTACAATACTGATTTGGGGGTGGGAATCAGCAATTTACTAGAATACTAATTTGAATAAAATAGAATACTGATTTGGATGAAATAGAATACTGCTTTGGAGTGAAAGTGAACAATGTACAAAGGTGCTAATTTGATTAACGTAAGATACTGATTTGGATAAAATAGTATACTGATTTGGAGTGGAGTCAACAATCTACTAGAATACTAATTTGATTAAAATACTTGGCTGCTAAAAATTATGGAATTCCTTGACTAATTTCAACCAAAGACAAAGAGCATTTTTATAAAGACAGCAAAAGAAGTCTCGCACATTCAACCCCAGCAAGTGATTGATCAAAAGGTTTGTCAATTCTCCCCTCTCTAATTTTTTTTAATCAATTTCAAAAGCCAAGTCTATCAGATTATGTTCTTAGTCGCCTTAGATCCTCTAATTTATTTTTTGGGCAAGCAGGGGAATTGGTTCTAGCCCCACAAATATATTATAAATACATAAATATATTTTGTGTGTACAATCATTAATATTTTTTTTTTTAAATTTTTAATTTCGAGTTTTTTATTTTTAAAATATTTTTCCTGACATTTTAGGTCCAATGTATTGAATAATAATAATATAGGGTTCTGGATGCTCTTAAGGCAATTATCAATAAATAATTTTAAAAAAATTTTGATACCACTTTCATGTGAAAAATAAAAAGTCGTCAAAACAATTAATTGCTTTTTTCTTTTCTCATTAAAAACTTCTTCTAAGTCCCACATACTAAATTTATAAACAACTGTAAAGAATCTTAATTGTGATGAATAGATTAGTGGCTATAGTGTAAACATGACTAACACTTCTCCTTAGACCATTACAAATGGTCATCCAAACTTCAATTTTTCCTGAAAGATGGGTTATTGCTCTCTCTCTCTCTCTCTCTCCCTTTTAATTAATTTTTTTTTTTTTTTTTACGTATTCTTCAATTCAATTAAATTCAACAGTGTTTTTTTAGGCTGAATTGACCCTAGTGTTTCATTTGAAAATGCACTTAATTATATATACTTATATAGTACACTATAATACTATATGTATGGACCAGTATGGTGGTATTCCTAATTGGATATGGATATTGAGAGTGAGTCCAGCTCTTGTTCAAAAAAAAGCACTGAAAGAGAGAGAGCTAGCAATTTGTTTGATTGCAACATTTGCTGGCAATTACGTAAAGACCCTATTGTCACACAGTGTGGCCACTAATACTGCTGGCCTTGTCTATACAGTTGGCTACATTTTCACAAGAAACTCCAGGGATGCCCAGTTTGTGAGGCTATCATTGAGGAACACAATTTAGTTCCTCTGTATGGAATTGGATCAGAGGGAAAAGAAAAGAAGCAAAAGAAATTAAATTCAACAGTGTTTTTTTAGGCTGAATTGACCCTAGTGTTTCATTTGAAAATGCACTTAATTATATATACTTATATAGTACACTATAATACTATATGTATGGACCAGTATGGTGGTATTCCTAATTGGATATGGATATTGAGAGTGAGTCCAGCTCTTGTTCAAAAAAAAGCACTGAAAGAGAGAGAGCTAGCAATTTGTTTGATTGCAACATTTGCTGGCAATTACGTAAAGACCCTATTGTCACACAGTGTGGCCACTAATACTGCTGGCCTTGTCTATACAGTTGGCTACATTTTCACAAGAAACTCCAGGGATGCCCAGTTTGTGAGGCTATCATTGAGGAACACAATTTAGTTCCTCTGTATGGAATTGGATCAGAGGGAAAAGAAAAGAAGCAAAAGAGTTGGACCCAAATTCTCAAAAGTCCATTCCCAAACGCCCAGCTGGCCCAAGACCCGAGACTGCCATGGCTCCTCTTGCACCCAGGCTTAGGCCCAGGCCCAGGCTCAAAACGGTTCTTGCAGTTATTGCGCAATTAGTTCTTATATTGTGTTTTCTCATTTTCATTTGGACTATGGATAACCATTTTGGCCCATTCCACTTGACCTGCCCCTCTCCACATCGCTCTATATGGGTTTTTCCTGCCTCGCAAAGGTGGTGAGGTAGAAATGGGGCGAAATTTTAAACTCGCACTACAGGGCAGGACGAGAATGAGTTTATACTTTTTAGACCCACCCACTCCTTGTTAATGAGGTTATAATTGTAATTTTTTCATATTCTAAAACTCTATTATTTAAACAAACATACCAATTTTAACTTATTTGATCTATGGAAATTATTTTTGAAGAATTAGGTAATTTTTATTTTGTTATATCTTAGGAGTTTGGATTATTTTCTTGTGTGTTATACTATGAGATTTTTGTTTTTGTTGTGATATTGTCTTGTTAAACACTTAAATAATATTATTTAGTTTTGAGTAAAAATTAGTCTGATTTGATGAGATAAATTTAATTGTGATTTCAAATAAATTTTTATAATGAAATAGGTTTTTATTAAAAAAATTTGTAATAATTGTGGGGCAAATCAACAAAAAGTAGAGTTTTACCGCCGCCGCAGGGGGGGGGGGGGTAAGGCTTCACGGAGCCTTAAGAGGCAGGAATGGGGTAAGAAAAAACTATGTAAGACAGATGTGAAGACCCCATCCTTTGATCCCACCCTGCCCCATTACCATCCCTAATCTAGACTGCTTGTTTGAATGTAGACACTAGGATCTTTAAATTGTTGGTTAACTCCATGACAACTTTCTATGTAATTTTTAATCAATTGATTTTATTTTAATTCTTGAATGAGTTGTATTTTTGTATTGGGTTCAAGTTGAAGTTAAAAAGAGAATGCTTTTCAACTTTGTCAAGTGAAAGTGTTAGAACCTACGGGAAATTTGTTACCTGCTATGCCAGCCTTTTGCCCATCTATTCAAGCCTCATTTTCCTCAAAATTTGACACCCAAATATTCAGAATTGAAGTGTTAAATAGTTAAGAAAAACCCTAGTGCATATACCCATTTTTCTCTCTCTGCTTTCTCCCCTCTCTTTAAGCCTTACACTTTGAGCGGAGGTTGAATCCCTCACACCAAAAACTACTTCAACGATTTTGTGTTGTTTAAGACAAGGGAACCATTGGAGCCACTACAATTCAGCCAAGGAGACTTGGAAACTGTAATTAGATAATTGGAGCTCAATTGCAGATTTGACAACTAGATTGAAGAAAGGACTCGGTGAATTGGTTGGTAGCGATAACTTGGAGGGCTGAGTACATAAGATAGTACTAGACTTTGATGATTTGCTGTAGAGAGGTTCGTTTTTCAACTTTGTTCTCGGATTTTCTCTTTGATAACACAGCTGATATTATCTTTAGTATTGTGTCTTTAATTTCTTGGAGTAGTCCATTTTATATGCTTCAACTTGCTAATAACTTATACTTTGGTGCGGATTGTTAGATAAGTCTAAAATTAAATAACTTGTAACTTAAAATTTGGGGTCTAAATCAATATCTAGGCTGGATTGGTTTATCTCACAATTTGAATTAAATCATGGTGGACTTAGTTTTGTGGATTAAATTCCTTAGTGTGATCCTTGACCTCTTATTTGCCATGGATAAAGTTTGTGTGCTTTTTTGCATATTGTGATTCTATTGACTCTCTATTTATGATTATTCTCATGCTTGTGATGATGTTTTACATAATTTTATGGGTGATTTTAAAATTGTTGATAACAAGGTCCTTAAGTGTATGTTTGGATGAAGAATTAATTAAATACTTAGAATTTTAAATGATGGTATTTACATCCTATATTTTTAAAATTCTTTGTTTGANCCACCCCAAAACTTTAGGCCCCCCCCCCCCCCCCCAAAAAAAAAAAAAACTAACCATAGTGAATAAAGACCGTCACAAACCACTTCTATTTGATCCACCAAAAACTTCAATATTGGTTTGGATTCCTTTTAGTATTATTATTAAGAAATAAGCGAGAACTCTTAGCCTGTCACCATACTCTTTTAAGCCAAAAGAGCATGTTTGCTTCATTGGTATCAAACAAAGGGAGTAATTATTTAGTACCCTAGAAGTATGGTGACGTGATGCTCATTTTTCTTATATTTATTGTAGATTCCACCATAAATTTATTCAATAAACTTTATTATAAATATGATAAGAAAAAGCACTATGTTACCATATTCTAGAAGTATTTAATAATTTTTCAAATAAAAGTGAAAAACTAGTTATTTTCTCTTTTAGGCAAAACGTACAAAAGAAACTTTGTCCCCCTTAAATCTACTCTTTCTCAAAAGTTCTTTCAATTAGATTGGTGCAGCTCCAAAAGAAAATCTCCATTTTTATAAAGAACTTTGCATTACCACCAAAACTCCTTTTGTTTGAGATTTGAGAAACGCAAAGGATATATATAGTTTTTGTCATTATCATTTTTACTATAATCTATGACAAGTGACGACGTAGAAGAAGTGTTGAGAAGGAACCGATGACCACATCATCTTTTTCGTTGTCATCTCAACGTCTTCTTTGCTAATGTGGATAATGTCGATAGGGTTCGCTTGGCTACCTACTGTTGGATATCTAACATATTTGATGGTGTTACATGTGGTGTGGTTGGAATTGGGATCCTCTCAATGATGAGTGTTGAATAAAGGCTTAGGGTTTTAAAATTAAGCGAAAAATATATACCTAATATTAGTAAAATGATCAAAATACCTCAAATATCTTTAAAAAGACTAAAATATGTCTACGACACCAAAAAATGACCATAATAAAAATTTAGGAATTTGAACATTCCTCTCCTTCAAATGCAAGTGTTCTAAAATGAAAATTTTGGTCGCTTCACAATATCATTCTATTCAATGGAATTAATCTAAACATTCATTTCCTTCAAATGTGTTAGTGTATAGATTAGGCTAGATTAGCTCATTGAGCTTAGCTCAGTATATTATTTGTACTGCACTCATGTTACTTGTACTGCATATATATCTAGCCTATATAAGGCTCTCTTCTGTACATTGTTTTATACATATCAATATACAGACTATTCAGTTATTTTCTCTCACTTTATATTGTTAACAAAATGCAAATGCCTTGGCACTATTCGCTTCTCTAAACTAAACCCAAAATACAGCGGAAACTTCAATTAATTCTTCCACACTCCTATCTTCCTCTTATCCACCAAGTACATAAACTTTGACCACATTTTATTATCAATGCTATAACCAAACATCGCAGGCAATCTAAAACAAGCCCTTGCAGCCTCCTCATGAGAAAAACCAATACTCTTCAAGAACCCAATCTTCTCCCTCAGCCTCTCAGCTCGTGTGTTCAAAAGATACGCACTAAGATTACTTGGCGAGCTCAAATTCTCCATCCCCAGCTGCCTTAGATAATCCATAGTTGGCTGGAGACAGAACTCGAGTGATTCTTCGGTGGCCAAGAAAACAAAAACTGGGGTGAAGTCAGTTGGGTCAAAATTGGTAGAGAAGACTTGTGGGCAAAGGTAAGCAAGTCTTGGGAAGTCAGGCTCTGTAAAGCCCTTGGATTTGAAGAAATCAACCATGGGAAGGGCCTTGTCAATGGACAATGGTGTTAGAGTCTGATGATGCCGAAAAAACCACCAGTGAGCCACACGGTCCTCGCACACTCGAAACAACACCTGCACAACACAAAAGCTGAAGGCCTTAAGAGGAGTACCGGTATGGTACCGGCCAAATACCCTCCGAAGGTCAAGTTAGAACTTCTCACAACTCTAAAGCGCTAGAGCGGGGTCAATTATGCGTACCTTGGATTGTGAGGGTATTGGGGTTTTTATAGTAGTAGAGGGTGGACCTCTCTTCCTTGGAGTAGAAGTCTTTTCCTTATAGGAATCCTTATGAGCGTAGATTACGGAATCCTTTCCTTATAGGACTCTAATATTGAACGTGGAAAGCAAGTCATCTTTTTATCATTCATGCGTGGTGATCAAGTCAAGAATACATTGGAGCCGTCAG